>NW_007361023.1:103653-205591 GCF_000149035.1 Colletotrichum graminicola M1.001 | reverse complement strand
GGACAAGAATGCCTTTCTAATTGAAGTATCGCTGTATCATAGAGCACTTCTTACTAATATAGAACTAACATCTATAAATTGGGGAGTACTTCGTCTTCTAGGCCGCCGCCGTTAGTGCTTAGCGGGCCAACGTGTCTAACCGACGGACTAAAGCGAAACAAGGTCCCACCCTTGACAAGAATATAGTAGCATTGGATTCCAGATAACCATCCGCATTTTGAACAGTAGTCTTATTATACTTGAGTACTAACAAGATCCCAGAAGTTTGTACGTGAGGCCGGGTGATCGAGGTGGCCCATACCTATTGCCGTCTCACGTTCCTCGCACTGATGCTGGCGGCGACGGTCCTGATCTTCGGGGCGGCCATCTTGGCGTATTTCCTGATTTCGGCCCACAAGAAATGACGACGGGGGGCGCTGGCGGGATTCCTGATTTGTCTGCATTTCTCTGAGGTTGGGGCGGGTTGAGTTACCCGCCGGCGATGATGGATGGGGATTGATCTTATGCCGTGGGACTTGGGCGTTGAGGCGTTGGGGGTCGACGAGCCGGACACTTTATATCTTTCTGGCTGTTATTTCTGTTTTCTCGTCCATGTTCCTTGTTGGCCGGACAGACTCATAAATCGTAATAGAGAGATTGAAGCAATCCAGTTATCGTTGTAATGGCACATCGCCGTCTGACTAAAAGGTCTTCGTCCTGGATCACCCTGTTCATGTAATTGACGCCCTTGGTTGATAACGGACTCCATATGACACTCACGCACTACTAAGTGCGCCAAAATCCCTCCCCTGGAGATGCGAGCCGGCAAAGACCACATCAATGGCCGAAGCCGAGTGCACGAGAAACACTGAGAGGTGCCATCGATAGAAACACAATATGTACCACAGAATCTGCTGAACAAGCCTCCCTATCGACCAAGAGTGCCACTGGCAGCACTGAATTGGAACTTATTTGCGGCTAAGTACTATTATATAGTCATACCCGTACAACACTCTATCACTCTAGCACTCACTCCGGCTACATGGTAGATGGTAGGAAATATACGGTCTACATATCCGACACAATGCTGAGAGGACGTAAACCAATTAGGAGAAACCGCCCTGTTATGAAGCATTACTCTTCTTGAGAGGGCCCCTTTTGATCCTTGACAAGCATGGGAACGAGATCGACTCCCGTGTCGCTCTCCCCAAGGCAGCAGGAAGAGGTGATTTCCCCAATGGGATTTGGACCAACTCCCTGAAAGGTTGAGGGCAACGCCGCTGGCAATGCAAGGGCTTTCGGAGATGACTGACCTCGACATAGGCATAGTCTATCCTCCTTCATCAAACTATATAGCGACGCAAGTTTCCGACTATTACGTCAGTAATAGGGCGCCACGGGTTCACAACATTGAAAAAAGAAAAGCACAGTTTCTGAATATTCCCACCAAGCTCTTAGGCATTCCAGTGACCGAACACATAGGACCACAACAATCAAAGGTAAAAGTACAAGCCATTCTCTCATACAATCAGCAGGTATAATGTATTCACTATCTATATTATCTAAACACGCCATTGTCATGGTAGTAAATACCAAGCGTTAGACCAGTATCAAAACTATAGTATAACAAGGATTATATCGTGTCCCTGGCGACCTGACGATGTACCGCCATGTACCTTTTTGTCCAGGTTTCCAAAATCAATAATGAATACTACTCGAATTTCTGTTCATTTGGAAAGGGGGGAAGAAAGGGGAGTAAGAGGGGCAGGGGTTGCCTTTTCTTTCAAGTCATCGTTGCTGGCCTGTTGTCTCCATTTTAGTATGAAATTAACCGGTGTACCTGTGCAATCCACGAGGGACTCAGTTGCGTTGGATTACTTGTGACGGAATATTTAATATCCTTCCAGATATCCAGGCGCTCCCAGGTAGACAGCTTGTCCTCAGCTCACCGATTGGTCGAACATTACTGAATGCAGGCAAGAAGTTGTCTCTGTGCTAGTTGATTACGGCTTTCGTTGTCTAATACCTCCGTGGTCCTTTAAGGTTTAGACTTAAACAGATATTGTACGTGGTTAATTTGTAAAGAAAAGTCTACCAATCATCAACTAAAAGGTTCTTATCTTCAGCTCATGCCTATCAAATCTTTGCTATTGCCATCTACGATTCACACTTGTCGGCCGCGACGCAAACATGATGTCCCGCACACCTCCAGGCTTGTCATAAGGAAATGTCCGACCTGCTGCGCTCACCGTCAGTCTCCCAGTAGTCTAGGTAAGCTTTCATAGACAGAGCCCGCTCTCTTCCCAAAGTCTCCCCAATTCTACGCTGGACAAAACATGAAGCTCAATACGACAGTTTCTCATTCCTCTTTTGACTCTGGTCAATAACGGGTGGTAACCAGCGGTCTTGACGATGACAACACATTTATGCCAACTTTACCCTCGTTCTCGAGTACCACAGTGTTTCAGCATCTTGACGCCAACAATCAGCAGGGCTATCAAGCATGCTGATAGAGCCATGAGCCTTTCTCATCACCATGAAGCCCCCTTTCCGGCGTCTGAGTCACAGAATTATCTGGCTCTGGGTACTCGAGCGCACGCTCTCTACAGCGCGCCTGCGACTCGAAACCACAAGCCGAGGCAAACCCAAAGCCGTTCCTGTACTTCAACAGCAACACGCGTTGACCGGGCGCAACCACCTGCCACTGCAACTCGTGATCTCAACCCAAATTCCCAGTCTCTTCATCATTCGTCTAAAATGGTTTCAACTAAAAGCTGCGCCTCTTCCACAAGACGAGCGGGATGTCCAAACAACACAAGATGATTGAAGATATCAAAGCATCATTTCAACGGAGAATTCGCCAACATCAACCGCCAGCTGGCTGCATATCGCCATCTCAACACGGGAAGAGCATACAGAAGCAGTTGAACCTGATTAAGAAACCTGAATTCTCGCTCAGAATGAAGATCGAGCCCGGTGCAGCTTGCAAGAAGCTCGACGATGCTCGAAACGAGTTGTCTGCCCTTGTTGCAAATGGGTTTCCGGCCGCTGTCGCGATCTTTGGGGAAGTCTTGTCTTTCGAGAATCCACGAAAGCCGTTACTGGGTGAAGAGGCAGTCTCGTCGCATCTGTGTTGAGTTGAACGACACGAAGGATGCTTGGAAATTCATCAAGAAATACGAAGAGAACCCGGCGGCGTTTGTCCGGAACTTTCGTGCGGCAACACAGAAGTCAGTCTTATCGGCATCTGAATGTTCATGCCGGAACACTGGTCAAAATTTTCCCATTCCACAGGGCAATTGACACTCGAGCGTTTCCATTGTATTGCGCGGATTGTCCTGCTCCAGGGCATATGAAAGAATCGTGCAAGACACCGGATAAACCCTTCTGCGGGAGATGTTCTGGGCCACAAGATCGCGTAGCAACGCAAGAAAGATGGCGCGCATGCATTCAGGAGAACAGACCTAGTAGTCTTGCTCGTCATAAGGTATGGTCTGAAAAATGCCACGCTAAGGCTAGAGTAGACATGCTGGCCAACCGCGATGAGTACGCGGACATACTGCCAGGCTGGGTGAAGGCTGAGTGTTAAGGGACGGCAGTAACTTAACCCCGCACCGTCCCCTCGTAGGCTCCCTGTATTTCATCATCTATTCACAGGTACTACCATGGCGGAATATATCAACATGGAGAAAGTCGCGGAACAAGACACGACCGAGTCCCAGAGGCAGATCGTTGATGTCCTGCAAAAGCCTCTCCAGAGCGAAGACAACGCCAACCAGGATGCCTCGATACTGGTCGCCGACATCCAGAAAATAGCAGCCGCTCAGCCGTCGAGAGATGCCGCGTCAGGATTTCTCTAGGATCTTTGGATGGTCGTCGTAGACCTCGTATACCTCATTTCGCCGGACCGTCCCTGGCAAGAAACAGGGATGCACCACCGCACCGCCCAATACGCAGATTACGAGTCCTTCTCCGGCCTGAGCTTCCTGCAATATATACGTGCTTTCTGGGCATGACACTCGGGTACTTTTAGTTGTACCTGGCCAGACACGCCAACGCCCTATGGCTTTGTCTTTGTCGTCCGGCGATCTTCTCCCAATGTCATTCCTGCCACCTCTCCTGGTGTTACGGTTTCATTGGTATCGGCAAGGCCTCCGATTGGAGTGATGTGCTGGTAAGGGTCTCAGCCTAGTAGAGTTAAGAATGCAGTCAAATGACGCTGGTACTTGCTAGCGAGGCCTCCAATTAGAATGACTTGCTACTAAGAGTCTCAGCCGGTCTGGTGGGTTTAGAAATGCAGTGAAGCATGTAAACGGACATTAGTTAATCGTGCGTCGCTAAAGGCGGCTGCAGCAATCCCGCACCAACATGGATACCGTCCGGGGACAGTTGTTGCTAACCATGCGGTGTTGGTTCTCATAAACTGATCTCACGATGGTTCCGTAATCTAGTATAGATTCTTCTAATATCCTTATCCTGCAGCCGGAGATGGTATCTCACAACCAGCGCCGATGGTTTAGTGGTAAAATTCTCCGTTGCCATCAAGCAGCGTCGGGGAGCCGGGGGTTCGATTCCCCCTCGGCGCATTTCTTTTGCTTTTGCAGTTTCTGGCTCCCCCCGCGGTGAAATAGATGTCCTCCGGGGGGTCAGTCAATACGACGTGACGATGGCGGGGGGGGATTTGTCCCAGGCCAAGGAAATGGCTTTGTTAAAGATGCTTACTTCACCCGTTTGCTGCAGTTACCGTTGTCCCGGCCGGACCAATGCGTCTTTACTTGCTTACCTATCATCATCCCACGGCGAAAGTTGTCATATATAATCAACAGATTGATGTACGATGTACACTCGAATCCGCGATCAGTCGAGCATCCGGCTACCCGCCTGATCGCCCTCGGCCCGTAACAGCAGATCGACGTCGGTTTAAACAAGCAACATGGCTGGCCGTCAGGATGACAGCACAAGAAAGGAAAAGCTTCCCTCGGCATCTCTGGTCGCGCTAGTCCAGGGCCCGCCATGACGCATACGACTTGTCTCGGCCGTCCGGCCGGGTGCCCTGTTTTCAGGCGACGGAGAGCTGCCCGATTGGCGAGGTCCGGACGACGCACGAAGCCGACGTGTTCAGCGCTCTGCTAACCTAGCATGACTAGTAAGTGTGCCGGTCTCTTTTAGGAGCGCGGTGCGGTAATTGGACGCGGCGTACTAGGGACTGGGGATTTGCCCACAATGAATCAGTCTGTCACTCAGTAAAGTCACCGACCGGCCAGGGGAACCCCGAGACAACGCCGAGCGGGAAGTCTTCTTCGTCTTCGTCTCATCATAGTGGCGTAGCCGCGGTTAGTGCGTGAGTGACGGATGTGCAACACGGCTTGAGGACAAGCAACTCATTACAAATCCGACGTGACGTTTCACGTCTGACCAAAAGAGACGGTCAATCTATGACCGCTATCCTGCGGCAGGGAATCTCACGTAAGGAGTTACAAGGACCGGAAGAGTGGGATAGGTGGACCAGGTCCGTCGTCGATGCGTACTTGAAAAGAGCCAGCCCCTCGTCGCAGGCCGCCGCCCTCTGAGACATTTACACTTTTGAGAAAGCAATTGACTTTTTTTCCCACGTTTTTCAACGATTCGCCCACGGCATCTCGGGACCTGCTTTTCGTCCTTTGTTTTGACACATGGAAGTTTAAAAACTTCCCAGACATACCGATACACACCACGCACAGACATCCCCCCCGTCATGGCGCCCAGGAGAATCCCCGCCGAGGACGCGGACCCGTCGCCGCTCGCGGCGCCCCTCAAGTTCGAGTTCTCGGGCAAGACGGCCAAGAACCGGTTCATGAAGGCGGCCATGACGGAGAGGCTGTCGACGTGGGACGCGCAGCAGCGCGAGAAGCGCGGGGTGCCGACGCCGGAGCTCGTCAACGTGTACCGGCGGTGGGGCGAGGGCGGTTTCGGCGTCATCCTCACGGGCAACGTCATGCTCGACTACGACCAGCTCGAGGCGGCCGGCAACCCCATCATCCCGCCGGGGGCGCCCTTCGAGGGCGAGCGCTTCGAAGGGTTCCGCCGCGTCGCCGAGGCCGCCAAGAGCCACGGCAGCCTCGTCCACGCCCAGCTGAGCCATCCGGGCCGCCAGGTCGCCGCCCACATCAACCCGCACCCGGTCTCGGCGAGCGACGTGCAGCTCGAGGGCGAGGTGATGGGCATGACGTTCGGCAAGCCGCGGCCGCTGAGCAAGGACGACATCAAGCGCGTCGCCGACGACTTTGCCTACGCGGCAGAGTACGTCCACCGGGCGGGCTTTGACGGCATCGAGCTGCACGGCGCACAGTGAGTGACGCATAAGCACCCCCCCCCCCCCCCCCCCGTGAGATGATGGATATTATTTTCGAATAAGCAAAGACTGACAAAAAGCTTACTATTCCAGCGGCTACCTCCTCGCGCAGTTCCTCTCGCCGACGACGAACAAGCGCACCGACGAGTACGGCGGCTCGCTGGCCAACCGGGCGCGCATCATCCTCGAGATCGCGGACGCGGTGCGGGCGCGGGTGTCGGACGAGTCGTTCAGCATCGGCATCAAGGTCAACAGCGTCGAGTTCCAGGAGGGCGGGTTCAGCACCGACGACTGCCGCGGGCTGTGCGCGGCGCTCGAGGCGCACGGGTTCGACTTTGTCGAGCTGTCGGGCGGGACGTACCAGAGCCTGGCGTTCGCGCACCGGCGCGAGTCGACGCGGCGGCGCGAGGCCTTCTTCCTCGACTTCGCCGAGGCGGTGATCCCGGAGCTGAAGCGGACCAAGGCGTACGTCACGGGCGGGCTGCGCACGACGGCGGCCATGGTGGCGGCGCTCGGGACCGTCGACGGCGTCGGCCTGGCGAGGCCGGTGTGCAACGAGTTCGACCTGCCGCGGAAGCTGCTCTCGGGCGAGGCCAAGAGCGCTGTTGATGCGTTGCTGGACGAGGACGACTTTGGGATGACGAACCTGTTGGCTGGGACGCAGTGAGTCACACGCGTGTTGCCGAGTGAGAGATGGAACTGACGTTTTTGATAGGATGCGGCTCGTCGGCCAGGACAAGGAGCCTCTGGACGCCACCCAGGAGAAGTACAGGGAGGTGTTTGAGAAGTCGATGGCCAAGTGGTCGGAGGGGATGGCTGACAACGGCGACAACTCCAAGTACGGGTTCATCGACATCGAGGGCACGAAGCTGCAGCCGTACGGCACGCCGTACGCGGCGGCGGCGTGAGGGCACGAGGCGATTCTTCAGGCATATGGAGAGATATGACCAAGTCTCGTTTGACGAAGAGCAGGATCGTGTGCGTCCTAATAGATTTGAATGTCGGGTGAGAGTCAGTGTAATGGGAACCGGAGATAGGCATATGTGACAAGGACGATGCATCGATTTGTGTTCAACTTTTGAAGGTGTGTATATGCACTTTCTGCCGGTGACGATACACACCCAATCAATGAGAGAGTTCAAGACGAACCACTCCAGCTCATCCGATCATCCTGGTATGGCCAGTGATTGCCGGCATGGCCGGCCGCACGAATCCACTGGGGCGGAGAATGGAGGTAATGTAATATCAGCGCATTAGCACGGGACATGCCAAACCTTGTATCACGGGAGATGGGACAAACCCAATTGAGTTTATGGAAAAAGAGAGCAGTAACCAAGTATGAGGGAGTAAAAGTGAAAGTGAGAATGTGAGTATGAGTATAACTATGAGTATGAGTAGTCTTGCTCACAGTTTCTGACTTGCTCTCATTCTCTCACCCACTCTCACTCACTCGCTCACTCACTCTCACTTACTCTCACTCACTCTCATTTGCTCTCACTGACTCTCGCTCACTCACTCACTCACTCCCACACTCTCTCCCTCTCACCCACTCTCTCTCACTCTCTCACTCTCATATCCCCCCGCCGATCTCCGGGGACTCCACCCCCTGCTCCTCCCGCAGGGAGCTTCCAGGCGTCAGGCACTAAATCCGGCGCCTGCCGTCCCATCTCCCCTAAGCTCCAATCCCCCTCCCCCGCCATATCGTCATTTTCCGAGCTTCATCATCTCTTCTTCCTCTCGTCTTCCTCCCGCATGTCATCGTCGAAAGCTAGTCGCCTTTGCGTGACCCCCCGATCTCCCGACACATTGCGCATAGGTATTCGGCCTGCTTCTCTCTTTTCTCTCCATCTCAGTCTTTGGATCACGACAGCACCTCCACCACGACGGCACCACGACAGCACCTCCACCACCACCACCACCACCACCACCGCCAGCAATAGCGATGCCGTTGACGATACAACCCATTTGCTAGATTGATTAAATCCTTCCGCCCTCTCTCTTCTCCTCCATCTTCTTCTCCCTCTCGCTCTCCCTCATCATGTACGTCGCCCTCGTCCATCCAACCCATCGCCCATCACAGCTAACCGCCCAGGATCGAACCCTCGCTCCGCCTGCGCCGCGCCATCACCGCCGACGATGCCCTCCTCGTCAAGCGAATCCTCAAATCCCACCCGCGCCTTCTCCATAACCCCGACAGCTCCCCCGATGGCCTCTCCAACTCGAACCTCCACCTCGCCGCCTCCCTCGGTCACCTCCAAATCTGCCGCCTCCTGGTCCATCTCGGCCACGAGGATCCCGATCCCGCTCTCAACGAGCACCACCAGACCGCCCTGATGCTCGCCGCTGCCGCCGGTCACACCGAAGTCGTTCACTTCCTCTGCGAACGCGCCCCAGATGTCATCCTCCGCCGCGACATCCGCTGGCGTGACGCCATCATGGAGGCCAGCCGCGGCGGCCACGACACCGTCTTGCAGATCCTGCTGACCTACGTGCCCCACGGCGCCCAGGACGCCGTCCGCCGCACCGACCTCGACGGCAACACCGCCTTGCACTTCGCCAGCAGCAACGGCAACCTGCTCGTCCTCCGCACTCTCCTCGCCGCCGGTGCCGACCCCGAGCGCCGCAACGTCTGGAACTGGACCGCCATGTCCTACAGCGCCACCGTCCAGGCCGAGGTCTACCTCAAGGGCCTCGTCACCGAGGTCGAGCGCCGCAAGCTGGTCCGACACGAGGTCGAGCAGTTAAAGAACACGGCCAAGGGCGTCGCCACCGCAAATGCTGCCGGCGTCCGCGTCGTTGAACAAGACGTTGACGTCGACGACTGAGGGGACGATGCCCGACGAATGTATATACCAACACTGCAGGGAACATTTTTATTGGTGATGGCGACGAGTTTCGGAAACAGTATTACAATACCCGGCGATAGACGCGTTTTATTCCACCGTTTTAAAGCGCTTACAAGCATTTACGATAACCGCCGACACCATACAGTCTAGACAGGGCACGCAATCGACGTGCCGGGGGAGCTGGAAGCTCCAGACTCTGGACAACTGTGGACAGCCAAGCGGATGTCCGCTGCTTAACTGCCACCACCGCCAGACACGGCACCGGGTTCAATTGCCCTTGGATCGATCCACGAGCATACCCCGTTATCCACCATCAAAACAACCTAGACTACACCGCGACTACTCTGGGTGTCTTCCCCCCATGTGTTAGCTCGCCAAGGCGCTTTCCACGATCCCGTTGGAGACTGGTGGAGATAGAAAGTAGGACACGGAGCCAGGTTGATATGACAGGCGGTAATGGGCCGGGAGTAGACGACATTGGCCAACCAACCTGGCGGCCGAGCCGGAAGTGCCAAACTTGCTGGTGTTTATTGCATCGAGCTCGACAGGCTGGCAATACAGACGTTGCCGATCAGACACAGTTAGCCAATGGAAGATGGGCATCAACAAGCGGTGTGCCTTTTTGTCGATTGCATGGAGATCTGCCACATCCACATATTTTGTGTCTTCTGGGAGGCAGGGCTATGGTTGACAAGGGGCTCGAACGTCGACAGACGCGGATAAAGAGTTCGAATATCCTCTGGATGATCCACCGCACCCGTCTCTCGATCACCAGACACACAGCACACATGCGCCACAGATCTAGTCAAGTGAGTTGCACAATCAACTTACGCCAGCCAGCCACGTGGTGTACTCTACTTGAATGAGAGACGGAATCACGGACAATTTCTCACCCAGAAGTGCATGCATCAAATGAAGGCCAACATAAACACCAGAAGCACTGCGCCCGGTTCCAATCTTGCACCTCCTTTTTAAAAGTTCTCACTCTTGGAAACAACACGGCGTTGATTCATCATTGACGCCCCGCTGGGTCTCCCACTCATCCCAACTCAGATGCCACGACCATGACAAACATGCCGACGACTGGTATGACAATCACCGCAGTCACGCGGGCCATCGTCCCATGGTTCGACGGCAGTGAGTTTGCGTCAACCGTGTTCTCAACTCTGGTGGCCTCCAGTCACTGATTCACACCTGCGCTCGATACCACTATATATTGAATTCAGTTTGACCATGCTGGTCCTTTTTCTCCAGTCCATCTCGCATCATCACTTGCCGTCCAGGTTCTCAAGCAAAAGCTCACAAACAACTTCAATTCATCTTGATCATCCACCTGCACAGCAAACACCACTTGATCTCGTCTTCCTCATCTCCCGCAGACTCACCGTGGCTTCGTACGACTCCTCCCACGCGGAGGAACCGGAGTATCTACCGTACCCAGCAACCAAGCTCATCGTCGCCCAGTACTGGCACTGCTCGCAAGACCCTCCGTTCTGGGGCTACCTCATCGTCGGTACCTTTTACGATCGCCACAACAACGTCGTCTGGAGCACCGAGATCTTTGCCTTCCAGCCCGACACCCGCCACAGCCGGGACGCTCACTTGGACGCATCGTCCGAGTTGGGGGTTGGTGAGTCACTTGCCATCCGCACACCGTCATTCACTGCCAGTCAACAATGGAACCCTCCCTCGCCTTCGGCCGTATAAATAACCTTTTAGTCCTCCATTGCTAACCCTTTCCCAGCATCAGCCGAACCAACCATCGACAGAGACCTAGCAGATCGATTTGCTCACAGTCTCAACCTCGGCCAAAGCAACAGCAGTATTACAAGCGCAGCATACGGCCTATCACGCCCTTCACACTATCTCGACGCCACGCAACTCTGGGATCCGTCGCTCATAGGTCCCGCCCCCGGCCACTGGGTCACGCAATACGATCACCGAATCGGCAACTGGGTGAACACCTGGCAACCAGACCGGCCGTCTTACCCCTGAACGCTTAGCATCAACCGCCCGGTGTCTGTCTCGCTCACACTCCCCCAACCACCATGTCCAACCCAATTACCGGCCATGACGCGGACCCCCGCCGGCCCATCTTCAGCCCCACCAACGGCATGCCCATCCAGCGTTATGGCGACGCCTACATCCCGCACGGCGGATGGGCCGGCGCTTACGGAGGAGGCGCCGCCCCGGGCTACGGTAACTACTACCTCTACCAACCCAGCCCGTACTCTTACCCCGCCGCCGCCGCCGCCACCGCCGCCCCGGTGCCGTACCCGGGCTCGACGGCCTACACCTGGCCGAACTCGCAGCCCGGCACGTATGGCACCTACCCCCTCCAGCCGGGCGGCCAGGGATCTTACGCGGCGCGCGCGGCGCAGGGCCTCCCTGCGCTGGACCCGCGCAACCCGGCGGCACAGCTGAGCAACTCGACGGGCGGCACCGGCTGCGAGCCGGGCTACAACTACTTCTTCCCGGCGGCACACACCAAGATCCACGTCTTCCGCACGGCGCAGCCGCCGTGGCAGCTGCCGGCCAACGCGCGGGTGCCCTTCGCAGCCTTCCACGTGCCCGTCGGCACGACGCTGGCCGAGCTGCTGCGCGGCTTCGGCGCGAGCAACCCGAACCCGAAGAAGAACAAGTGCTTCGAGATCGTGCAGGCCGGCAACGGCCGGTGGTACAAGGGCCTGTGCTTCTCGGGCGACGACAAGGACATGATGAAGAAATGCGTCGCCGACGTCGGCTGGGACGCCGGGCGGACGGGCCTGCCGGGCCAGAAGCCGGTGGTGTGCGTGTGGCTCGTCAAGGATTGAGGTTGCGGCTTGGCTCTTTTCGCGTGGGTTTGAAAGTTTGGTAGTGCCTTTGGCAGTTCTTTAGTTATCTATCCATGGTGACGGGGTGTGGAAATTGGTTTCAAGACGGGTTTTCGTCGATGGCTATCGTTTTTGGTGTTTTGATGGGATCAAGGGTATCAAGTGCGCCGACGCCCGGGGCCATTGCCCCGTTTTCCCTTTTTACTATCCAGCGAACTATATTGAATATCAAGGTCTTGAGACATGATGGATCGCGTGAGAAAGCCCCGTCCCAGCCAACTTGTATCGCCACACTCACACCGAGTGATACGGCTTACCCGTCGTGGAGACCGCCGGCACCGCGCACGTCGTTCCGAGCGCCCCCGCTTCACCGCGTCCGCGCGGGTCCTCCGGAGCACAACAAGCACGCACACGTCACCGCCGGAGCCCGGGATGATTTGCGCCTTTATCCAGATATTCGAGTCCCTCAACGTCCCTGGAGAGCTTCTATGGGGGGGGAGGCCGAGTGTGCGACGCCTGCGCTGGCGTGCGCGTCTTCGCTCGCGGATGGCCTCGTGCTCTCGGCACATGGAAAGCGCTGCCGTCAGTGAGACGCGAACGATCCTTTGCCATCAGATGGGGACGGAGGCAGCGAGAGCGCGTTATCGTTGGACGTAGCCATCCGTGAAACGAAGCAAGTTGGAATCCTTCAAGGATCGGAAAAGGGGGCCTTCGTCGCCAAAGATGCCCAGGTGCTGGAGACGCACATCCCTTTATACAGGGCTGGGCATGGGGCTCGGTATGTTGCACGCGTTCCAAGTGTCAAGAGTGGCGCAACCAAAGACAAGCCTCATGAACGGCAGTATAGTTGCGCTGAGGCACGTATTCGAGGCGGTCCCTCTCAAGGTTGAAAAGGTCCATAATGATACCTACTCCAATACAGTCGGATAAGCACGGTATATTCAACATCCTTCCCAGTACTCAACAGCATGATAGACAGAATCACAGTACCGTGGAGCATGTTACTTATCAATCGAGGATGCTATAGCTCCCGGAGGTGACTCGCTTCCAGCTTCTATACCTACTGCATATTTCTGTAACTGCTTTCCACCTGTTCAACACCTCGAGATACCTATGATGACGGAATGTAGAACTCCACGACGCAGCTCACTATATAGCAGCTCGAAACAACACACGTGGTACAAGAATAGATGGTACACCGTACGTGCGCCACAAGCGTCAGGAACTGACCGCTGCGCGGTCGTGACACCGGCAGGGGTGCGAATGCATGCTCGAGAAGGGAACTCCGCGTATCAGCAAGATACCAACCCGGTTAGAGATGCACGCATGCAGCTAGCTTATCGGTCCCACCACCCCTCGTCGCTTGCGGGAGCCTCTCCCGGGCGGGCTAGGCCAACCTGTCGGGCCGAATCCGACGACGTCGCCGACATAACGCCATGCCGGCGTGCCAGGCGAAAGCTGGTGCGGATACCGTGCGGGCTAAGTGACGTCTGACACGCTTTTTCTAGGCTAACAGCAAGGAGAAAAGCGGTTACCGAAATACAGCTTGGCGTGCTGGCGGAAGTACTCGATAGGCCAGCTCAGACTCAAGTAGAAGGCGTGTTTACTTGTGTATGCAGCATCTAGCAATATGGAGCCCACCTATACGGTACGATTACGTTAATCAATGGAGCACAGTTGGTCATCTGGACAGACTAGAAGAGGCCACGACAGACTCGACTCTCCCATAGGCTCGCAAAGGAGGCAGCCCAGATAATAGGCGAACCGAGTTTTTCTCCACGATTTTCAACTTGATCCGTTTCTCTGGCCGTCTTCGGGATATGGCGTGTCATCGTTGGCTCTCGAGACGGCATCATGTTGGCGAATTGTCCAGCAACAGCATTGCATGGCTGGCCGCCCATTTGTTATACGAATCCAAGGTAGATCAGCCGTGGAGAGCACAGTCTTCCGTAAGATGTTCATGATAGGCTAGACAACTGCAGGTTTGAAACGAAGGGTGGTTTTCAGGTTACCGTCAGTGATTTGCCTCGCAGATGAGCATGATGCTTTTTGCCAAGCGCTCTCAACACTTGAAGGCACGAGATACGTTTCTCGGTGTCTTTCGTTGGAACCATCGGCCTAAAGTACCTCGAGCTCGTGATCAGGATCTCGGGATTGTATAAGGGCCTTTTGACACTTCAAGCATGGCACATGTCACGGGCTGGATTGCGTTTCGATTTGTTATGGAGTCATGATATTTCATACTGTGCTAAGCCGCAGCCTCTTTTAAAAAAGAGTAATGTAGTTCACCTATCTAGAAACTACCCATGAGGCGAAGTTGGGCAGGACATCAACAGGAAGTCGTCAGTACATGTCATAAGACACATCTGGTATCAGCCCCGCGAAGTATTTCACAACTTTGCGACAAATCATGAATTTGAACCATCTGTAAAAGAAAACCAACAAATGATGAACCAATCCCAGAAACCGCGAATGCCAATGCCGCTATGGTTTACTTCCTATCCGGGTCCAGTCCGCCGTCAATGGCTGCCAGATCCCCCGCATCCACATCCGTACTAGCAGGCGCTTCTGGCACCAGTCGAATCAGGAACACCATGCAAGGAACGGACAAGACCAGCAGAGCGGCGTTAATGTAGAATGGAATCCTGGGGTCGGCGCCACTCGTGGAGTTGATGGCGTACGAGACGGCCTGGCCGCCGGTCTCGAAGGCCCGAAACAAACCGCCCGTGCGGGAAGAAGACCCGACATCCGTGGAAAAGGTTGACATGATCCAGTACAGAGACATCTGACACAGGTAGCTCGTCGAGAACATGATGAGATAGGGAAGATAGGCCTCGGCCCACCGCCCGCTGTGTCTTTCCAAGGGGCAAGAATGTCAGCGTGTACTCGCGAAACATGGGGCTTGGCACAACCTACAGTTCATAGTCGAGGCCCTCCTTCGACTTTCCCCTACCGAACTTGCTGTATTCAACGCCCATCCAAATGAAGCTGGCCGCCTGGGGAACCGCCCAGAGGACGAAAGCGATCCATGCTCGCTTGGTCTGCGACCACCGGGTCCTGTCTAAAAGCTTTCCGAAGGCGAGGGCTATGATGATGGACAGGGTTGCTAAGTGCGGCGTGTTAGATTCCAAGGTTGCTTCCAGGCCAGGTGAGTGCACATACGGGTGAGCAACGACGACAACGCGCGCGCCCGGACCGAAAAGTGCAACGACAGATACGTGCCCAGGGTTCCACCGCAGAAGAAGGAGTAGAAGGCGGGTATGGACATGAGCCACGTCTGGAGTTGGTTGTCAGCCAGGGAAGCCGATTCTGAATATACAGAGAGATATGCACACCTTCTTGCGCTGCAGGTGCCTCCAAAGGGCGACGAACTCTGCCTTCCAACTGATGTCGCCACTCTGAGGGATTTTGTCGCCGTTCTTACGCCGGACGCGTCTGGTGGGACTCAACAGGGCAGCCCAGATCACTCCGGTGCATTCTGTGTGCCTCCTCAGTCAGAGATATCCATTGAACCGGATACAATGCAGGGATTCTCACCAAAGCTAACAAAGATGAGGTAGGTAGACCACGCAACGCCTCCTGAGCTTGATCTGGAGGAGTTGTTGGAGAAGTTGATTGCCCCTCCCAAGACGCTGCCCGAGTTCCGCATGGAGGACCATATACCTGTTGCCCCGTTACTATCGGCTGTTCCGCACCCATCGAGGGATTCTTACCCAGATAGAAGCCTCTGTTGTTTGCGTCCGGATACGACAACATGGCAGCAGTCTCGGCCACGTACAGAAACCCGTTGGCGAACCCGCCAACCAGCTGTATGGGAATGTCAGCATTCACGAGGAATCCGGGTGCGTCGTGGACAAGAGCGTACCCTCGCGAGCAGGAGATACCAGTCTACGTGATACTTTGCGCTGACGTAGTAAGCCGAGCCGGCCAGAGGCATCGCCACGGCCGCGATCATGCAGGACCATTTGATGCCGAACTTGTTGATCAAGGGTCCGCCAAAGATGGTAAGCAGGCACCCTGATGAATAGGCAAGCGCCGTCGCCAAGTTCGCCAGGTACGGAGTCGAGAGGCCACCGCCGCCTAGGTTGGTGATGGCGTCGGACATGGCGGGACCGACGAAGGAGAGACTACATGTTCGACAGGAGTTACTTTCCATCATGTCCCCCCCCGCCTCTGACACTTGTGGAGCCTTGGACTTACGCTCCAAAAAGAATCATCTGGAACAGAACGCCTCGGTAGAACCTTGTGAATCCGGAGGCGCGCAGATAGCCGTCGTCAATCTCTTCGATTGGGCCTCCATCGTATACGTTACTGGTGCCGGCGGCGACATCCGACGTGCTGGAAATCCTTTTGGTGTCTTTTGAATCCGATGAGGTCGCCATGATGCAGAAAGGCGGCCGCAACTTGTTGCGGATGAAGAAACGGGACGGCAGGTCCACGGAGAGAGACCAGACTGTCAACCGGCATCGACGTGTATATAATCATGGGCAACCTAGTAAAGCCGACTTTGGTTGGCTTGTGCTGACCTGTCGAGAGCCATCCTCTGCGCGAGTCAGAAACGTCTGGGTGTAGCTGACATCCGTAATCTTACGTTGCATTCGCATGGCATGGGGTCGGGTCAGGGTTCCCCGGTTTATCTATGTACCAACCACTCCGAACTGTCAGATAGGGAAGATGAGCAACTCCACGCCTGTTTTGGAAACAGATCAGATGCTCAGCAGAAAGCTATCTAGTCCAAAAGCTGGACTGTTACCTACCTACATGACCGGGCCGGGCCCACTCTCTCGAACAGTATTGCTGTTCCTGATACTACTATCCGGATTGTCTGTATAGTCGGCATGGATGGGCAACGCAAAGCAACGCTTCCCCGGCAAACCACGGCGCCCTTCCCCCACACTCAACCGGCCCGGTCAGTCTCTTGACCACGTTTCTGTTCCTATCTTGGCGTCCATTACCATCCCCTCCCCAGTTACGTCAGCAGAGCCGATCCCGGTGAGAAGGACACGGCATAGAAACCTCGTTGACCCTTTTATTAATCGCGGGCGCAGCGGCTTTCTTTTGGGAAACCTCACTGATAACAGACAGCTAGTTTTGGCCCGGTTTAGAGCTCCAGAAACGAAGCCCCCCCCCCCCCCCCCTCGTATCGACGCAGTCATGTCGCCTTCCCCGCTCCCCGTCCCGAACTCCACGACCTCCTTTTGGAGGTCAACCCCGCACGCTCTGGACGATCACCGGTCGACCCCCGAGCTTCCGAGCCAAGTCGACATTGCAGTCATTGGCTCCGGCTATGCGGGGGTCTCGACCGTCTACCACATCCTGGACCAGTGCAAGGCTCGTGGGGTGCCGCCTCCCAAGATGGTGATTCTCGAAGCCCGGCAGGTGTGCTCTGGCGCCACGGGACGCAATGGTACGAACCCTCCAACTGGCATTCGAACCACCCTGAGATGACGGTTTCTGACCGTGAGTTCAAATATAGGTGGTCATCTCAAGCCTGACCCGTACAACCGTCCGGCAAGTCTCATCGCCACGCACGGCATCGAAGCCGCGACCGAGGTTGCCGAGTTCGAGGCCAACAACCTTCCGGCAGTGAAGAAGGTTGTCGAGGCCGAAGGGATTGACTGCGATTTCGTCCTCACCCGCGCCGTCGATGCCCTGATGTCCGAAGCCATTGCCAAGCGCATGAAGACCGGCGTCGATTTGCTCAGGAAGAATGGCGTGTCTGTAATGGACGATGTGTATTACGCAGAGGGGGCCGAAGCAGAACAAGTGGGTTCATCGCCGTCTGAGAACAAGACCAGATCGATGTGCGATGCTGGTGATGATGGTGGTTGCTAACCCCTGTATAGCTGTCTGGAGTGAAAGGAGCCAAGGCCTGCTTCTCATACAGCGCAGGTCACCTATGGCCGTATAAGCTCATCATCCACCTCCTATCCAAAGCCATCGATGCGGGCGTCAACCTGCAGACACACACACCTGTCAACAGAGTGACCGAGACCCCTGACAAGGAGGGTTATCTGACGCTATCCACCCCTCGGGGCAAGATCCGTGCCGCCAAGATCGTGTACGCGACCAACGCCTACACGTCATCCCTGCTGCCCGAGTTCGTCGACAAGATTGTGCCTGTGCGCGGAATCTGCAGCCACATCACGCCGAGCAAAAAGCCCAGTCCTCTGCTGCCCCACTCGTACATCATCAGGTGGTCCGACACCGAGTACGAGTATCTGATCCCCAAGCTGGATGGCAGTATCGTGGTCGGAGGTGCGCGGTCCAAGTACTACCACGACCTGCCCTCCTGGTACAACAACGTCAACGACGATCAGCTGATAGAGTCTGCGAAGACGCACTTTGACGGATACATGCAGCGCGTGTTCCACGGCTGGGAAGACAGCGGCGCGACCACGTCCGAGGTGTGGACCGGAAGTGAGTGCAACATATCATCACCCCAACACCCCAGGCGAGAGATCAATGCGGAGAGGCTAACCGTGAGCCAGTCATGGGCTACTCTTCTGATGGGCTGCCGCATATTGGTGCCGTGCCTGGGAGGCAGAACCAGTTCATCCTCGCCGGGTTCACCGGGCACGGCATGCCGCAGATCTTCCTGTCGGCGAAGGGGGTGGCGTCGATGATCATGGAGCAAAAGAGTTACAAGAGCACAGGGATCCCGAGCATCTACGAGGCTACACAAGAAAGGCTGAGCAGCTCCGTGAACACGATCCTCGCGAGCTGGGAGGCAGCCCAGAGCACCGGGTCCAAAGCACCGGGACCAAAGCTGTAGTATGGTAGCTGTAACTGGCGACGAAGAGGCGAGTGACCCACAGGTTTCGCACAGACGAAATCAGTATAGTGTACGATTCGCTATGTATTGCAAGGCCGTTGTGCTTACTATCGCCCGGGAGCTGGAAAGATGTCCACGATGTTGGTGATATGGATGGCCTAGGTGTTTGTGCCAGGATTGGAGTGGGCTATATCGCTTGTTGTATTGTCCAGGGAGTCAGCAGAGGTGCCACGTTGGATGGAGTGCCTGTACCGAGTGATTAATAGTAGTTGCAGCAGTGCTGCGGCTCAAAACATTTTACTGCTGACTGAAACAAGATTCATGGTCCCCAACGAGAAACCCACGACGTTGGTGACGATACGCATACTGTAACACCTAGCCTATAGGTCTATCTTAAAGAACGGGAAAAAGGTAGAATGCAGGTTGCTTGGCCACACTCGTTGGATGTGAGAAATATCTATTTATTACCTAGTACGAACGGTTTAGGACACTCTCCAGACTTCCGCTCGCACCTAGCTCTGAACAGCGGGTAGTGTCTGTATCCAAAGGCGCCCCAAGCATACTCTTCTATAGGTTTAGCGACGTTCCTGCGCATGTCAACGGTACTTTATACACTTATCGTATACCCGGGTCTCCAAATGCAGTTATTATTACCTGTGGAAAGCGTTTTAGTCTCTTAAACCATAGCTAGCGATATCACGTATCAACGCCATCCAATTGAGATGAGAAGGAGAATGTTCTATCGAGACGCCGTCGATGGCATTCCGCCACGGGAATGTGTCGATGGCTGCAATGCAAGATATCTCGGAACAAGATGCATGGCGGAGACAAGCTACGAACCTTTGTAAGAACGGAAGGGCGGCAACGTTACCTTTCCGAGGAGCCGATATCTTATCTTTTGTCTAAACCCGCATTTGATAAGCTGCCTACAGCAGTTGGGATTTCCACCTCCCATTTGCGTCGCCCATCTCGTATTAACCGGGTAGCGAATCCAGGCGGGAGCCAGCCACCGGCTGTTGGTATCTTTTGCAAACGGACCGATACTGGTGCAAGGCACATACCTCAAAAGGGAAAGTTGAGGCCAATGAGATGTCGAACATCGCCAACAAGGACCATTGGACAGAGAAAGCGGTTGTTAGATGGTTAGGCTGCCTTTTGTAATAACGCTTCATTGACATGAAATGCATGGGAGGGGATGCGGCACGCATAACACGAAGATGGTTTGAGCTTTTTACACCTCAGTTTCTGTGAAGCCCTTGGTTCAAACTGATGATTGCGTAGCAACCATGACAGATGGCGTTTACCATTCGAAGCTTGATTGCATGCTATCACGGCTATTTTAAACCCCTTTTATATACAAAGATAATCGGGTTCCTCACCTCTAGTATCTAGAGTACCGGGGCTGGCTGAGTTTCAATGAACAGTCTGGGACTGTCGAATCGGGGGGGGTTATTATCTCGGCCGAACTCCAACCCGAGATAACAATGATGGGTCGCAACGGTGAGCTCGAGAGGGTTATCCGACTAACGCATGCATCAAGGTTTCCCTTAGAGTTCCCCCTTTTGGCCTAGCCAAATTACATGGCGAGCACCGGGCCGGTGCCTCGAACTGAGTCCACTCGCACTGTCCGTGAACCTTGTCCGCGCAGAGGAGCCGATGCGGAGTCCAAAACAATGCTGATACGTTCGTGGTGGCAACCCGGCGGAAGGGTTTCCCCGATAGCGAACCGGGAACAGCGCCGGAGGATTGTCGACGAACCCACCGGCACTTTAATGGAAGTGCGGGGAGACGACGAAAGAAGTGCCGCAAAAAAGAAGGCGAATGACGGGTTTGCGGGGTGACAGGCCTCGTATTTAAGCTGCATCGTCTTGCTGATGGAGATAACCCTAAGCCAAAAAAGCACCCCCCCGTGATCCGTCTAGTCATCCGTCAACCATCACCTACCCTATTTTGCATCTCATTCCCCACTCCTTCGCCATGGTTTCCAACAAGAATGTCGTCTTTGACGTGGTCGGCACGCTAGTCTCGTACGAGTACATCTTCGAGGCCATCGACCAACGGCTCGGCGAGAAGCTCCGGGCCCAGGGCATCAAGCCCAGGCTCCTCGGGTGGTGCTGGCTGGAGGTGGCCGAGCGCGAGTTCACTTACCTCGCCATATCGGGGCGCTACGCAGTATTCAACACCGTCTTCGCGGGCCTGTTCTATCGGTGCCTGCACTACGCCGGCATCGAGGAGCCTCGGTCGTTTGCGAGCGAGGAAGACGTGGCCTGGCTGGTGGCCGAGTACAAGAACCTTTACTTGCGAGACGGGGCCGCCGAGTGCATCGCCAAGCTTCGGGCTGCCGGCTTCACCGTCTGGTGCTTCACGACCGGGGACGCCGCCCGCGTGGGAGGCTACTTTGCCCGGGGCGGGGTCGACTTGCCGGCCGAGAACCTGATTTCGTGCGACTCTCTGGGGCTGGCCAAGCCGAACCCGGAGGCGTATGCCCCGATTCTCGCAAAGCTATCCGGCGGCGGCGGCAAGCCCTGGTTCGCGGCGGCGCATTTGTGGGATGCGTCAGCGGCAAAGACGTACGGGTGGGTATCCCTTCCGAGACACGAACCCTTGCTGTGCCTGGGTAACGAACTAACCCGTTCCAGGTTCAAAGCGGCATACTGCACTGCCATGGAAGGCGAGGAGCTACCCGAAATCTTCGGAGAGGTGGATGTAGTAGCAGATACACTGCCCGCGATGGCGGACAAGCTCATCGCCGCTTCTGAGAAGTAGGGCACGATTGGGAATGGGCATTGGTGCATTAGGGAGGCGAACCTTGTTTGCACGGCGAATCGGACCAGTGTTAATCTTTAGTAACGGTTTTGTGCATTGATATCTCCAATATAGCCACTTCTGGGTTTTTTCAAGTCGAAAGATCACGAGGCAATGCAGCGTCTGTCTCGTCGTTTCTCCAAAATCTCGTCGAAACAGAGGCGGTAGGCCCGTTTTCAACGTACGTGAAGGCCGCCAGAGGTGCCGCGGCTGCGCGGATGATCGCTGATAGAATCGGGACGGGAGCCAGAACCCGAACCAATAGTTAGACCGAAGCGGCCAAGCACCTCCGACGCGCGACGGGCGCGTTAACGATTACGTGATGAGGTTGATGTAGGGGCACATAGGCAACGTACGACGACGCATAAAACCTTGCAGTGATTATAAGGCCAGACGAGGAACACAGGGCTCAGAGGGACAAAGCTGGCAGAGGATGTCGGTCTGCATTTGTATTCATCAAGCAAAGCTATCTTCATGCACGTATTTGTCACATGTGATAAGTATAATCTTGTGAAAAAGCTGGTAATCTGTGCACGAGGGAGGGGATGGAGAGGATGTAGAGAGCGAGGGGCTTTCCATTCGTATTATATGCACTGTTGGAAGGACTCTAGATGGGCTGATGCATCAAACAGAAGGGCTGCAAAAGGCATGGATTTTCTAAGTCTAGTTGGTCTGGCTGACTGGAAAGTGACCAGTTATGTAGACTTCTGTCACGTAAAAACCATACCGTTAGTTACGTGGGCAGTATTAACTAAAACTTATATCTCGTGACAACTTCTGTGGCTGCTGACTCGTGCTTATGAATCGCTGGAAACGCTATTCCAACAATGCACCAAATTTACTGAGAAGGAATGTGAAGAAAACAAAATAGAGGCCGTTCCCGAGATGGGGAAAGGGCATGTGACCGATCTCTGGATAGCCTTCCGCCAACTCGAGCTTAAAACTACATGTAGACTCGAGCAACCTGTCTGAAGCAGTCGGGGGGCCATACATTCACATGGTCGTTTGTGGCTAGACGGCACTTAAGCTGCGATCTTGGGCTCCTGGAACTGCTCGGAGATGTCGTCGGGAGAATCAAAGGCTAGAGATACACTAGGAAAGGCGCGTCAGTTAGCAGTAGTGACAGAGATGAGAGAAAAGGGGTAGCGGGAAAAAGTTGTCGTCGTCGCTCAGGGACGTGAGGTTGAACCGGGTCCCGTCCGGAAGCCCCAGCTCCTGTGGCCGGCCGCAGCCGGCGGGGGCCTCGTCATCACCACCTTGCACATCGCGCTTGCGGTTGAAGTTGCCCCAGCTGGCGCCTGTGTAAGGAGGCTCTTGGACGAAGCAGACAGAGCCGCCGCCCGTTGTAGACGCGCAACTCCCAGTCGCGTGACCTGTCGAGGTTGACGAAGTCGACGGACACGAACCGCCGTAAGGGGAAGTTGGGATCGCAGCATGTGCTGCGAGTCCAGTTGACGCACGTGAAGTAGGGGCCATTGCAGTTGGTGCTTGTGTAGAGGTTGATGTGCAGCGCCGCGGCGCCGTTGGCGCAGGCGGTCGCGAGGAGGGTGGGAGGGGAGTCAGTGATCAAGTTGTGGATGAGTGATAGCAATGGGTTACCTGGCCAGTTGATCGCAGGACAGGAACTGGCTTTTATAGACTTGCTCTTGGATGCTCTAGGTCTAACTGCGACCAACTCAAGCTCGCTTGGTTGCCTTACAATAGGACTCAAGGCGAGGCCATCATCTTGCTGCGCCAGTCAGAATTTTGTAAAGCGTTTCATTGTAAGCAACATACTTATGGTGTAGCTATCATCCTATTTTCACTCCTATCCAAACTAATATGCCCATGAGCCCAGTGCTGATTCTTGGTTGACGTGTAAGATAGATCCCAGGCAGTAAGGGTCCTTCACGATGTTGGCCCAAATAGAACCAATCAGGTTAACATAGAGAGACTGCCAACAATATAGACAATTAGCGCTGACATGTATGTAAGCACTAACGAGTCTGTCTGGCTGACAAAATACTCAAGGGGCGCCACTGAATCCCTATGAGTTAGAGGTTCTGCAGCTATAGAGACTATGGGAACCAATTGGAAATACATGGTGATGTTGTTGAAGTGCGTATATACGAGTCGCAACAATCCTTGTTCAGACGTGATGTGTAACTGTCTGGCCTATGGTATATATGATTCATGACTATGCATCTTGCTTACTTGGTGGGGGGGGTTACTGGCAATGCGTTCCCCAAGCGGACGGAATACGCGTACCATTAGGATTTTCCTTGTTTACAGTACTAGGTGAAAAGCCTGGCTACAGCACCAAGGATATACTCACTATCATCTGCCTTGGGCTATAACAACACGCGTTCGCGAGCCATTATACAGGTATTTTCATCACGGCCTTACCACATTACCCTCGAGGAGTATCCCGCTGTGCTCCGACGAGGTGATCAAGGCTAGTAGTACTAGTTGCCGATTGGTTCAATGTTTTTCGGTAGCCAGATATTTGACCTAATCCTGTAAACAAGGAAAACCCATCTAAGATATAGTGCTGACATTTCCCTAGCGGCATTACCTATTGTGGCATATTAGCCCATAGGACATGTAACAGATAATAGTATCTTACCCCTATGCTCTGGGAACGTAGGTTAATTAGCCCACTCATTGACCAGGCTTCAACACAAGCTGACAAGCCTGGAAGAAGGAAAAAAATCCGGTAAGGGGTGCGTCGCTTCCAGAAGACAGGGTGTCGGTCTCATTTTATCCCTTCATCCGGACGGTATTAGTCTAGATTCGGTACAGATCCGGCAAGCCACCGTCGATATGCCGGTAGTAGATGAAAAAGCGCCTTCCTAGATCACACGGCCGTAGCCTATGAGATCCCGCCCAGGTCTTCGGCTATTATTGATGGACATGGGTTGTGGTGGAAACCGATCCTTGGCAGTGGTTCCCGCCATCCACGTGCCGCCACGGAACGCGGAGACCGATACTCTTTAAGGTTATTTGCTCGAGTGGCGGCAGGGGTGTATGTCAGATCTCCAATTAGTGAACACAGGGAGGGAGGGCGTCGTCGCCACCAGCGGCTCATGATCAATGTCGTGCTGGGATTTTAGCCGACGGCCGCTTCTGGCCTCGTTGATGCCAAGATGCGAATGTACGCAAGTCGCCAAATTCCTTTTTGCGACATTAGCCTGTAGATGGTCCATGGTACAGCCTAAATCAAATACGGCTGACTGCCCGGAGAATTTCCATCAATCTCGTAAACGTCATGGTGGTAGTTGGATTAGTTGCTCCAGAGGCGGTAACCGTGACATGTGTGCTGTCTGGCAACTTACATATATAGCGGCACAGTGATCGCAACCCAGAACTGTGATTGCCACCGCATCAACCAAGATCTTGTCTATACTGGACCGCTACTAAATCCTTGTTCCCGTCACCATGGTTTCGTTCAAGTTTCTCCTCCTCGCGACGGCGGCTGTGACTGCCGTCCTCGGACGCCCCTTTGACTTCCTTGACGAGGTGGACGATGGCAACTCAACCGAGGTTCTCGAGAGGCGCCAGGTCACGCCAAACAGCGAGGGCACGCACAACGGCTACTTCTACTCGTTCTGGTCCGATGGAGGCGGTCGTGTCCAATACACCATGGGCGCGGGCAGCCGTTACTCGGTGAGCTGGAGCAACGTCGGCAACTTTGTGGGTGGCAAGGGTTGGAACCCTGGCAATGGCCGGTAAGAGAATCCATCGTCAGCGATGTACAAGTCAAATGTGTATGCTGAAACTGTCGTGAAAGTACCATCAACTACGGCGGCTCCTTCAGCCCCAACGGTAACGGTTACCTGGCCGTCTACGGCTGGACTCGCAACCCTCTGGTCGAGTACTACGTGGTCGAATCCTACGGTACCTACAACCCCAGCAGCGGAGGTCAGTACAAGGGCACCGTCACGACCGACGGCGGCACCTACGACGTCTACGTCTCTACCCGCTACAACCAGCCTTCCATCGACGGCACAAGGACCTTTCAGCAGTACTGGTCTGTGCGCCAAGGCAAACGTGTGGGAGGCTCCGTCAACATGCAGAACCACTTCAACGCCTGGGCTAGGTATGGCTTGAACCTCGGCACGCACTACTACCAGATCGTGGCCACCGAGGGCTACCAGAGCAGCGGCTCCTCCGACATCTACGTTCAGACCTCGTGGTAAGTTAGCCAGCCCACAGGCGTTTTGATCGTCGCTGACCCCAGTATCAGAGCTACCCGTTGGCGGTTGAGGCAGCGCATGCTAGGCATCTTATGAGACCTGGATATGGCGTTGCAGCGGTCGAGACGATTGATTGTACTTGTAACTTCTGTTCTGCCGCTCTTACTATTCACCGGTTTCCTTTCTTTCACCCTCCTATCCCATCTTGAGAGCGTGTCTATAGGCCTGAGGGGAATCTGCTACATCAAATGGCGGCACAGGATTTTTTTCAGGCTGGATAAGAAGCAATAAAGCCCAGTCATTTATATAAATTTGGCTTTGACAAATATTCCCGTGAGAGGAAACTAATGTCTGTGAGTGTTTTCTGTCGTGGCCGGGGCTCAGTGCCGGCTCTTAAGGCAAGCTACGATGCTGTTCGACATAAGTCGTAAACCTGCAATGATGGCATTTTCTTGGGAGATTTTCTATGTGTATGATCAAGATTCGTCTGATATCGGCTGTCCGCAGCCCCCTTCCGTAACAACTGCGCATTCCGGTTCGGCATAAAACATCAACGTGCTTCCTCTGACGGAGCTACCACTACCTCCAGTCCTAAGGAAGATAACGATCTAACGTGCTCTTCATGGTTTTCTTCCAGTCGTTATCCCCCTTTTTTACGTGTGAGTGCTAGACGACGAGGCGGATGGTAGGCCAGATCAGCATACGCTTTTGTTGCTACGCCCAAAACCGGCTACAACCGCTCGATCTCGAGTATTAAATTTACTCGACCGGGAACTCGAACTCCTGATCCTGTTCACGAGGGTCAGCTGCTGTAGGCGGTCATTTCCTGGGTGTGTACAACCGTGTCTACCTGCATTAGAAGTTATGTAATGAGACTTGGTTGGTCCTGACGACCTATGCGCCATGTCTTCTTCCCTTGCCATTGGTTTAATAAGTTAAGACAGGGTCAAGGATTTATCCGGGAAAGTATTGTTGCATAGCTGCCTGTTGCCAACCCGTTAGTCGCTGCCATGCCCTCCCGATCTCTAGGCAAGGGGCTGTGCTGCCGCCTGAAACCGAGATTGGGGGTAGTTTGGACATTCATGCTCTCCTCGGCCGGACTGCGTAGCACAGGACCCAAACGATAGGTGGGCTACTTTGCGCAGCTAATTACATGCAGATATTTGATGTACACTAGGCTACGTCTTCTAAACATGGTCCCGCTGTGAATGCTCTTGGGTAGACTGATGAAGTTGGTTGATGTTATTTATTGTTTTTTCTTTCTTTTCTTTTTCTTTCTGTTTCTTTTTGCTATGTTGTTTGTTTGTCTTTCATTCCAACTTAACGCCTCATGTACTTGACAAATGTTACCCATCTATAAAACAACAAGGCGCAAAGTGTTACCTGGCATTCCAGTTCTGTCACTTCTTGGAAGGGCATCGAGCGTTGAGCTTCCGATCTTCATCGAATTCAAAAATTTCATCATACTTCATTGACTGAATGGCCAGCAATACATTCGCTTGGCCTCGTTAACTCATTCGTGCCAGGACCGGGTTGGTAGGAGTTGGGAATGACGGAGCGGCTGGCGGGTTGGCGACATCGACTTCGGCGTCATCGAAAGCAAATCACTCATCATCCCCAACGTCGCGGAGAAATCTCTTTCTACCCTTTCTAGGCTTGCCTGGCCTCTTGGGCCCGGATCCCTCCCTCGCTGGCTTTTGTGTTGGAGTGGTTGGGCGGCGGGTGGGGGTTGCTGTTGGACGGCGGGTAGAGGTTGGTCTTGACGATGTGGTTGATCGGGGGGGAGTTGACGTGAAAACCGGATCGGCAGGCGGATTGTGGATGTCGATATTGGGGCCGTCGACAATAGGTTCCGTGTCCCCAAGGGCGCGGGCGGCTTTGACCGCACGGGACGACTCGTCCGTAGGGTTCGCGGCACATGTGGCGGCATCAGGCTCGGCCGTCAGGTTGGCGTAAAAGTCGGGGCTGAAAGCAGCGTCCAGAGAAGCCTGGAAGTTGGCATCTTGGAACGGGCACCGCGCGAGCTCGTACACGAAGCCGTTGAACTGATCCACGGCTGGTTGCGGCAGCTTGGTCCAGCTCACAAGGGGCATGTCGAGGCCGTCGGTGACATTCTTGTATGACGGAAACACGGACGTCTGGGCTCGGTATCCCACCACGGGGTGTGTGCTAGAGACATCGTCTGCCGCGAAGAGCGTGGGTTGGTCGAAGCGTTTGCTGTATGCGTCTTCCCCGAGGGAATAGCTTACGCCCGCAACTGTGAAGTCGGCCGCTGTGGCATTGCACTCCTCGGTGTGAAGCCAGACTACGGAGCTCAAATACCAATGCCTGGAGGAGGGGTTGTCGACGCTCATTGTCATCATCTTGGGCAGATACCATGCGTAAAGCACCGCCATGCGACCGTTGGAGTATCCCACTCTTGAGTAGACCTGGCCCGTGGAGGAGCCTCGACAGTCACCGTCCTCAGTTCCAGTTGGTTTCAGTCCACCACTAGTAGTCCATTGTTAGTTACAGCCCGGCGCGCCGTGTGGTTTGGCGTGTTCACTATGCACTTACCTGTGGAAGCCCTCTGCGTCGACAGCGGGATATGGGAGACAGCCCCGCACGTCGTTAAGTGCGGGCTTGAACTGCAGTTGAAGCTGTCCGGGCAGTCCGTCTGCGGCCTGCTGCGCAAAGGGCGCGATTGCGTCGTGGTCCTTCACTTTGCCCTCAAACGCATCGTCGTCCCGTTGAGAGAGTGTACGGCCTGCTGCGGATGCAACCAGGCCAAGGGAAAAGAGCGTCAAAAACGAGCGGCAAAACATTGTGGCTAGTTAAATACAAAAAGAAACGAAGGTATAGGTTACGACCAGTAAAGAATGACGGATCAGCTTCGAAGAGCGCCTGAGGAAGGGTGAAGACAATAAACATAGGGCCGATGCCGTAGTAGTACATACATTGTATATAACTTCTGCGCCATGCATACGCAGACAAAGCTACGGAGCGGAGCAAGTCCGGCGGCGCCGATGACTTTGTTTGGTCCCATTGAGGCTATCCAAATCGTTAACAGCATAATTACTTGCAGGCAAGCAGAACGAACACCTTGGAAATCTCCCTTGACTATTTCAGCCCGTACATCCCCTCTTCGCTTCAACGTCGGACTCGTTGACTCGAGTCTGTTTCTGTACCTAGTAGGGCCACAGAAATCGGGGTTCTGCATGGGAGGCGCAGCCTGCATTACTGCCTCACCCCTGCACAGTTCCAATCAGATCGCAACATCGTCAATCGGTTCGTCCGAACGCAAGGCTCACAGGCCACCACGGGCCGCAGCTGATCGTCCAGTCGGACATGAGCGAACGGGGCAGTTGATCAATGTCCATGATCTAGGCTTGATGGCAGTGTCTATGTCTATGATGCGTGCAGAGTATTAGGGCTGTCTGAGCGATCAGAGCGATCAGACAAGCTGATAATGCCCCCCCCTGACAGCCCGAGAGTACCGTGCGCGCTGGCCCGTGCAGGCTTGAGTTGACAATAGATATAGTTATAGCTAATAGATAAGAGTATAGATAGAGAGGAAAAGTGGAAACAGAGGGAAAAAACGGAGGGAAAAAGTGGAAATAGAGGCAAAAAATAGAGGCAACAAAAAGGGATAGTCTTGGCCCATCCCGACCCAGAGCGTAGCGGAGGAAGCAGGGTGGGATAGACCATTCTAACACTCCCTAGCAGAGCCGTTTTAGAATTACCTAAAGAAAAAAATCAGAATGAAAGAAAAAGTCAGAAAAAGCTAGGGTTAAACCTATCCCTTTAAATGCCACATGACCTCACATAACCGCAGACTAATAAGACTACCTACAGTAATCCAGGCTAAGTATCTGATAGCTGTTGGTAATTACTTACAGAGACCCAATTTTAGGTTATGTGAGGTTATGTGGCATTTAAAGAGATAGCCTTTAGATTATTAGGAGAAGCACTACTATGTACTTGCTGCTAGACTATGTGGAGCAAGAAGAACAAAAATTCCTGTTTAATCTGAAACTATAGACCTTTTTGACGTGTGTGTGCGTATCTATTGGTTAGAACCCAATTACCTACTCCACTGTCAGCTTAACCCTATCGGTTATCGCGCATGGTACTCTTGGGTTGTCAGGGGGGGGGGGCATTATCAGCTTGTCTGATCGCTCCCTATCACCTACTCCACTGTCAGGTTAACCCTATCGGTTATCGTGCATGGTACTCTCGGGTTGTCAGGGGTCAAGGGGGGCATTATCAGCTTGTCTATAGACTCGGGCTGTCTACAGTTACCTGCCTACTATGGTATCGGGCCAAAGTTTAACCCCCTCGTCAGGTAAATGTGGCCGTGCTTTTTTTGATTATCTCTGCAACGGTACTTTGAGGTTCTTGTGCACATCTATCATAATTCTGGCCAGTGAGAGTCTCTCATACGTGGGTCACAACTCCACACTACCTACCTGTTGTGGAGTTTAAACTTACCCATCATACCATAGTACACCTTAATCCTCTCCCCACCTTACTATCTCTTATCACTGTAACGTCGGAAGAGCCCCTTGCAGATATCCCGAGATTGACATCAGACAGACACGATGTGCCATCTCGGAACATCCAGAGAACTTGATGATGCACCTACCTTAGCCACTGAATAGCCCTTTAACTCTCCGAGCACTTGACAGCACGGCACAATTTGATTGAATCCTGGATCTGCTGGAAGACTCAACAGGGGGGCACAAGGTGGCAGGTAGCTCTAGCCTCTATGATAATCGTGTTTGTAATGTGGAAGTCTAGCTACTCAGGCCTTTGCAGAGAACGTCGGCGTTGAATGAAACAACAACATGATTAGCATCAACATTGGGAGCCTAGTCCTGGTGGCTGTGGCCTTGTCCCGCACGGCCATGGTAATCAATCTAAACGATGATCTCTGTTTCGATCAATTAATTCTCCTTTATACTGCTTGGGCATCAGAATGAACCCAGCGTCCGGTAAAAACAAAGAACACCGCCATTTCTCAAAGGCACCTCACCCAAGTTTGCAGTACTAACGGTGTATTTTGAAACCTTAAGACCCACGTAGATTTCTCCGGGTGGAATGTGCGTTAATTCTGCCTACTGTAGGGTCGAGCTCCCCGCTCGGGTCGCATGAACACGATTCATGAAGCCGCTGGGCTATGCCTTGCTTGATTGACGATCTTGTAAGAATCCGGCATAACTGCCACCGGCCATGCCGTAGAGTGTTTTGACCACTATTGAGTTGAGAGTATATCCCTTTAGTTGCCACCGGACCTCATTAACCCCTTATGCGGGGTAGGGCGAATCAGAGCATGGCATTTAACGCCAAAAGCCAATAGTTTCAAGATACTTCTAATTATACAGCGTTTTGCCTATGCTAAAGGTACTAGTAGTCTCTACCTTTATAAAGAGGTATATTACAGTCTAAGCAGCCCTACTAGGTCTTCTACTATAGTAAAATATTACTAGATATCTACCTAAGAGTATTTTATTACTATATACTACTCTAGGAGTAAGATAAAGCCTTCTTATATAATTCTTACTAGTAATTTAATAATTAAAGTAAGGTAGTCTACTTATATAACTATTACTAATAGTATAAAGTCTAGTAATCTTTTACTAATACTTTAAACTACTAAATAAGCTAAAAAGAAAGTAGTTACTACTATTAGTATTAGTTTATAATTTCTTATAAAATAAATACTTAGTTAATAACTAACTAGTGTTATAACCTAACAAGTTACAGGCTATGTTGCCCTACCTAACAAGCAGACAATAGGCAGCAGCAGTATTTATATAAACAAGAGATAAAAGACAGACAGATAACTCCCTAGGAACAAAAGAACTATAGTATAGGTTATATAAAGATAAAGAAGTAATTATATAATAAGGTAATTACTAGTAATTATAAAAGTAAGCGCTTACTAGTATCTACTAAGCGCTTACCTTATATAAGAATAGTAATTACTTATAACTATTAGTTAATAGGACTATTTAGGGAACAGCTAGGACTTATATATAAGATAAACTTAGATATACTTAAGGACAGACTTCTATAGCTCTTTAGTAATTAACTTATAATATATTCTTTAAATACCTTTTAGTATCTAACTTTAGTAATTTAATTCATAAGAGCTATATAAGCTACCCTTATAACTATTAACTATATAACTAATTACTAGGTAATTAATAGACTAGTAAGATAATAATTACTATTACTAAGTATCTCCCTCTACTTACTATTAGTAAAAACCTTACTACTTAGAAACTAACTATAACACTTTAATTACTTCTGTTAAGTAAGTTAACCTTAATACTTACCTAATAGTATTCTATAATATTTATACCTAAGATAACCCTAACTTCCTCTAGCTTTAGAAAAAACCTAACTACCCTAGCTAGGAGCCTAGATAAAGAAATAAAAGACACTAAAAAATTAGATAATAAGCTAGACTTTACTTAAGGTATATATAATAAAATCTAGTAGTATATTAAACGTAATAATAATAATATAGCTTAAATATAAGCTATAATTAATAATATTAGTAAAAAACTAGACACTAAAACCCTTAAAGTTAGCTAGCTATAGAATATAGTCTATAATACTATTACTTAGCTAAAAAACAAAATAGCTAAAGCTAAAAGACTAAATAAAAAAGTAACTACCCTTAGGGGCGTAATAAATATTATTACTACTTTAGTTAATAAATATAATAAGCTTAAACTTAACTTACCTAAAACTTATAATAAGACTAATAAATAGCTAAAAAGATTCCTAATTTAAGTTTATACTTATTAGACCTTTTATACTACTAACTTTAAAAGTAAGACTAAATAAGTTATCTATATAAGAACTTTTTTATAAGAAAAAGCGCTCTCTTAGTATAAACCCTATTTAAAAGAATTTCTTAAGTATAATAGTAACCTTACTATATACTCCTATAAGATATAAAATATCTTTAGAAGTATAACTAGCTTTATAAAGGCCTTATAGTTACTATTTTAAGATCTTAATAAGAAGTAATAAGCTAAGTAAGACTTAGCTAGCCTATAATAAACTAAGTTAGCCTCTTACTATATAGCTAAATTCTAATAACTAGCTACTTAACTTAATATTACTTAAGAATTACTAATCTTTATTTTTTACTAAGGACTTAAAGATAACGTTAAGGATAAACTTATTAAGATTATTAACCTACTTAAGGACTTCTTATCTTATATTAAACTTACTATTAAAATTAATATATAACTCTTTAAATAACATAAGGAATAAGGAGAAACTTAATAACTTAGTACTAATATAGGTAAGAAGTATACCTAAGGGCCTAAATAGCTACACTAGTAGAATAAAAGATAAAACACCTAGTAGTAAGTATGTAATAACTACTAAAGTACTACTTATAGATAACATATAGGACCTATAGACGTTAGTATTACTAAGAAATAAGACTAGTAACTAGTATAAGATATTAGTATTATTAAATACTATAATTATAAAAAAATAGAACACTTTATATAAGACTATAAATAGCTAAAGAGGCTATAGTATAAAACCTTACTTAAGCATACTAAAAAGGCTAGTGTAGCTTAGAAGGAGACCCCTTATAAATAACTCTTATAGACTGCTTACTATAATAATAACTACCTAACCTATAGGGATAGTAAAGAATAAGCAGGATAGTACCTAAAGAAACCTAAAGGCACTAAGGCAGCCTAATAGAAATAATTTATAATAATTAATATATATAAATTCTATAACTAAGTTAAGGTTAAAGAAACTATAGAAACTATTAAGAATATACTATATAAAGGCACCCTAAAAGAAAGCACTAGCGCTATAACCTAGGCTAATAAGCCTATAGATATCTAGTAGCTTAAATAATAGACTATAGTAATTACTTACTAGCATAGTAATAAGGGGAAATAAGCTATAGATATATAAAATAAGAATATTATTATAAAACTTATAGAAACTTATAAATAACTAAAGACCTAATACCTTAATACCCTTAGTATAGAGAAATTAGAACTAGTAAAGGAGTAACTAAAATAATAAATAGCTACTTAAGGGAACTATAACCTACTAAGGTTACTTAATAAAAACTATTTATAAGAAATTACTAAAACTATTATAGTAGCTAGAAAATAATAACCTTAGGAAGTTAAGGACTTTAAGGCTTAAAACTAATATCTTATTACTAAACTAATCTAGATATAGGACGCTATATAAGATAAATAGGATTAGCTATATATAAAAAAGACTTTAGATACTTTTAGTAAATAACTATAACTTTATATTAAAGTATAAAGTAACTACTAGAAATAATAGTAATTAAAGTAAGACTTTAAGTAAACTATATATAAAGCTACTAGCTTTAGTATATAACTAACTAAGATTATTACTATAAGTAAGAAAGCTATTACCTACTAAATAAGGACGTAATAAATAATTTTAAATATTATAAATAAAAATATCTAATAACTACTAAATAAGTATAATAAATAAGTTATATATAATATAATTTAAACTATAAGATTACTATAGAATAAACTACAATAAGTTAAGTATAAAATAAACGTTAGAGAGAAGCCCTATATAATAGTAAGAATCTACTCTTAACTATATTAACTACTAGTATAAAACTTTATTAGCTAAGAACCTATAAGTAGCCTTAATATACTTAAACTTACTTAAGAATTATAAATAAAAGTAAAAGTATATATAACCCTAGGATAAGTTAAAGTCCTAGTAGAAAGGGACTAGAATTCCTATAACCTAGACTTAGATTCTAGGAACTTACTTTAGTGTAAGAAACTAGTTCTAATAAAATAAAAACTAGTAGTAAAGAAGAAATAATAAAGAACTCCTTTACTATAAACCTATTCTACCTAGTAAAATAAAATAAAAAGCAGTAAAATAACTAATAAGATTAACTTAAGTAAACCTAATTATAATTAAATAGACTAAAGAAGAGACTTAGTATATTTAATAATAAGCTAATAACATACTATTATTATTACTACTTATAAATAATATAAAGACTAAAGATAATAGACCTTATATTTTATAGATTAATATAATATACGTACCTACTAAAACGTATAACTATAATTTTTAGGAAATCTTTAAAGAAATAAATAACTAAACCCTCTACTTCTATAGGACTAAAGATATTAATATTAAAGGAGAACTTATTATCCTAAACTAAGAAAGCCTTAGGTTTAGAGATTATAAACACCTAGCCCTAGAACACCTACTATATAAGAAAATATTCTAGATAAACTATATCTATAATAAATATAGTATATATAAAGTAGCTAAAGGAATTAATACCTTTTATCCTTAGAGGATTAATAATAAGGTAATACCTAGATACTATACTAGTAAAGAAATACACTACTAGAAGGTTAAGGAGTATAAATATTAAACTATTTACCTTAAACTATACTTATAATATTTAGTAGTATATACTATAGACGTAACTAGACACTAGTTAGACTACTACTATAATAAGTATAAATACTACTATATAGAAAAGGTATAAATTTAGTAAATATAGATTAAGGAGGCTAGGACCTACTTAAATTAGCTAAAAAAACTTAAGACGCTAACTATAAACAGGGTATAGACAGCTAGAAGATAAATAAAAACCTTATATATTATAATAATAAAAAATAATAGTTATATCTTTTTATAAGTCTTACTAAATAGACAGCCTACTTAAGTTATAGTTAATAGTAAAGTATAAGTAAACTTAATATTACCTAGATTAGTAAATAAGTAATAGATTATATAGATTGATAAAGAATAACTATACCCCTTATAAATAGTTAAAGGAGAATAAGTCTACTATAGTAAAGGAATTATTAATAAGGAGATAGTACACCTCCTAATAAATATTATAGGCTGTAACTAATAACTTAACTTTAATATTACTAATATAAGAGGATTTAACGTAATATTAGGAATTCCTTAGTTAAGGAAATATAACCTAGATATTAGCTAGAAGTCTAGCTAACTTTAGTAAAGAGATTTAGCTATAAGGTAGCGTTATACGCTATAACCTCTAAGTAAATTAGGAAAATAACTAAAGTATATAGTGTTTATCTAAAGGATTAAACTTATAAAAGATAAGTAATTTAAATCTATAAATAATAAATAACAAGAGAAAGAAAGGCTTTTAGTAATTCTTAAGATCTACTAAAAATATAATAAACTATTTACTAAAGAACTAGAAATAAGATTACTAAAGTATAGTCTATATAACTATAAGATTAAGCTATTACTAGGGATATAACTAAAACTTAAGCTAATTTATAACCTTAACTTAACTAAATAAGAAGCTTTTAATAAATAGCTAAATAATACCCTTAAGAAAGGTTATATTAGACTATTAGACTTACTAGTAGAATAATTTATCCTATTTTTACTTAAAAAGAATAGTAAATTATAAGTATATATTAACTATTAGAAACTTAATAATATTACTAAGAAGAACACTTACCTACTCCTACTTATCTTAGAACTATAAGATTTATTATATAAAGTAAAATAGTTTACTATACTTAATCTTAAAGGAGCTTATAACCTTATTAAAATTAAAAAAGAAAATAAATAGAAAATAGTATTCTAAATATAGTAAGGCCTATTTAAAACACTAGTTATACCTTTTAGACTTACTAACATACTAGCTACCTTTTAAACTATAATTAACTATATTTTATAAAAAAAGCTAGATATATTTATTATTTACTACCTTAATAATATCTTTATCTTTTTAAAGAACCTTAAAGAACATAAAGAATATATATATTAGGTACTTAGTAAACTTTAAGAAGCTAAGCTACTTATTAAACTAAAAAAAAGTAAATTTTACTAGTAGAAAGTTAACTACTTAGGATTTACTATTACTTTAGGAGAAATCTAAATATAAGATAAGAAAATATAGGCAGTTAGGGACTAGCCTACCCCTAAGAATATTAAAGACGTATAATTATTTTTAAGATTTATTAACTTCTACTAATAATTCCTTAAAAGATATATAGAAAAGATAAAACTACTTTAGTAACTTATATATAAAAACACTAAGTTTATATAGATAGAGAAATATAAAGAAGTATTTTATAAAATTAAGACCTTAGTCTCTTTAGAACTAGTTACTAAGATCCCTAACCTAAATAAACTATTTAAAGTTAAAACTAACGCTTTAGACTTTACTATAGGTAGATAATTAGGATAATAAGATAAAGAAGAAAAACTACACCTATACGTATTCTACTTAAAAGCCTTCTATAGACCTAAATTAAACTACTAGATTTATAATAAAGAACTAATAGTAATTATTAAAGTATTTTAAGAGTAAAGACTATATCTATTAGGAACTAAACACTAAGTTCTAGTGTATATAGACTATAAGAACCTTTCTTACTTTACTACCTTAAAGGTTCTTAATAAATAATAAATTAGATAGTTAGAATTCCTATTAGAATATAACTTTAAGATTATTTACTATAAAGAGATAGAAAACAGTAGAGTAGACGCTTTAAGTAAAAAAACAGACTATAAAGTTCTAGTTCTAAAGGAAATATAGGTTATCCTTAAATATAATAATAATAGTAATATTATACTAGCCTAGAAACTTATTATAATTAGTAGACGTAGTAATACTAGTATAACTAGAAGAATAACACCTAAATAGATCTATAAAATATATAGCGCTAGGGCATATAGACACTAAGGAATTATAAAGATATTTAAATAAATTAAATAATATTATAATAAGAAAGTTATATATAAAGAAGTAGCTTTAGTAATTAAGGACTATAATATATATAAGAAAAGTAAAAATAGTCCTTATAAGCTATATAAGTAAATTTAACTACTACTAGCACTACTAGAAGTATAGCACTTAATCTCTTTAGACTTTATTATTAAACTACTAAGATTAAGAGAACCTCTTATAAAGACGTACTATAATAGCGTTCTAGTAATTATTAACTAACTTATAAAGTATACCTACTTTATACTATACCTAGAGTTAAGTATAGTAGAAAACCTAGTATATACCTTCTTAAAATATATTATTAGTAACTATAGTTTACTAAAAGAAATTATCTTTAATAAAGATAAGCTATTTACCTTAAAGTTTTAGAAATCCTTAATTTTATAACTTAGTATAGACTATAAACTATTTACTATATTCTACTTATAAACTAATAAATAAATAAAAGAAATTAATTAGATACTTAAATAGTATTTATAATACTATATTAACTATAACTAAGATAATTAGGTACTATTACTACCTATAGCCTAATTTACTTATAATAGTGCTATTAGAGAAAGCACTTAGAATTTACTATTCTACCTAAACTATAGATTTTAGCTAACTACCTATAGAGAACCTAAGAAAGGCCTATAAGTATTAAAAGCTATAGCTAATATTAATAAAATAAGAGAACTTTAAAGTAAAGTAGCCCTAGACTTAGAATTTATTAGGATATAAATAAAGAAATACACTAACACTTTAAGGATTAAGGGACTAACCTTTAAAGAGCAAGATAGCGTATACCTCTTTTAATAAAATATTAAAATAAAGTAACTAAATAATAAACTTAACTATAAAAAACTTAGACTATTTAAGATTCTTAAGAAGATCTCTAGCGTTAACTATAAACTTAACTTACTTAATATAATAAAAGTTTACTTAGTTTTTTATATTATACTACTAAAACTAGCACTATAAAGATTAAATACTAATAACTATATTATTATTAAACCTTATAAACTAAAGTATAAAGTTAAAAAAATTATTAACTAACGCTATAAAAAAAAAATAATACTTAGTTAAGTAGAAAAATTATAAATATAAAAATAACTTATAGGAACTAGTTAAGAACTTTTAGTACTCCTAGTAGCTTCTATAAGTATACTAAAGTTAAAACTTACTAAGTCTAAATTATTTTATATAGCGCTTTAGTTAATAACACTAAAGGCACTATTAGACTATACTTTATAAATAATAGTAGATTTTACTAGAACCCCTTTAGACTCCTTAAGAAGAGTATTTAAGATGCTTTAACCTTTTTTAAATATTATTCTTTTTACTTACTAAAGATAATCTAACTTTACTAGAGATTTATCTATTTTAGCCTACGCCCTTTATAGCGCCTTAGTACGTTTTTAAAGAAGCTATTTAGCCTTTTCCTTTTTATAATCTAATTAATTAGACTTAGTTAGAAGATAATTTACTATTACTTATTAAAAATAAAGAAAACTAATAAAAAAAGAAGCCTTATACTTATAAATAGTACTTATAGTTATATTATATAAATAACTATAATAAGTACACTTATAACACTTTAACTTCTTTATAAGTATCTTATAATAATAACCTACTAACTAATAAAATAAATAAGGTATAATAATAAAACTAAATTCTTTAATTTCTAATATAAGCTTTAGATAACGCTATATAGAAAAAGCTTTTTAATAATCCTTTTTACTAGATATAGTATTAGTATAAAAGATTAAGGATTAAGATTAATAACTCCCTAACCTAGGAGAGGGAAGACCTAATATTATAACCTAATAAGTTATAGGCTATATTACCTTATAAGCAGATAATAGGCAGTAGTAGTATTTATATAAATAAGAGATAAAGGATAGATAGATAACTCCTTATATAAATAAGAAATAAGGGACAGATAGATAACTCCCTAGAATAATTATATAATAAGGTAATTACTAGTAATTATAGGTAATAAGCACTCCTAGTAAAGGACTTACTAGTATATAAAAATAGTAATTACTTATAACTATTAGTTAATAGGACTGTTTAGGGAACAGCTAGGACTTATATATAGGATAGACTTAGATACACTTAAGGATAGACTTCTATAGCTCTTTAGTAATTAACTTATAATATATTCTTTAAATACCTTTTAGTATCTAACCTTAGTGATTTAATTAATAAGAGCTATATAAGCTACCCCTATGACTATTAACTACATAACTAATTACTAGGTGATTAATAGACTAGTAAGACGATAATTACTGTTACTAAGTATCTCCCTCTGCTTACTATTAGTAGAAACCCTACTGCTTAGAAACTAGCTGTAATAACTAGATAAAAAGATCTAGTCTTACTTTTACTAATATTAAAGAAACAAGACATCTCTATACTTAAGTACTTTATTTCCTAATACTTTTAGCTACTTTAGGCTTTCTCTTAGTTAGAGATAAAAAGTATTTATAATAATAACTTTAAGTAAGAGAGTCTAAGTAATAGCTTACTAGGCTTCTTAATAAATATAGTAGTTAAAGTATTATAAGACTTTTATGTAATTACTTATATTTACTTTATTTATAGTATAGTTATAGTTATCTATTAGCTAAGGGACTAAGAGGCCCTTCTAGACCTCTAGACTAAAGATAGTCTAAGTAGCCTACTTTACTACTATAGTACCAGTAGGCTAGTAGTACTACTATATTATATAATTAGCCTAGCTACCTCTATATACTATAATAAAAAAAGTATAAAGGTATTATTTTTTATATATAATTTAATTAACTTATAAGAAAGTAAACTAATTAGTATAGGTTTTTATTAGAAGTAAGAATATCTCTAATATTCTTATATTTCTTTATCTTATATTTCCTCTATTATAGAGGTTATATATTTATAAGATATATATATATTTATAATCTACTAACTTAGTAGATTAATATATATATTAATTACGTAAGCATGTTTAATTACGTAATTAACAGAAGATTAGAGAAGGTACTAAAATGTCTAAGATCTCTTAAGATCCTACCTTCTAACTCTATCTTTCCTATAAGGTTATTACTTTAAGTTAGGGTTATTTACTTAAGGTTATTAAGTTACGTAACTAAAGGTTAATTTATAAGCAGCTTACGTAAGTATAGAATATTCTAGTAAGCTAAGTACAGCTATATATAGGCTAGAATTCTTCCTGTTTCTAGTTTCCTTTTCTTTTTTCTCTAAGTAAGTAAATAGTTAACAATTTAACTACTATACTCTCTTTTAACTATATATCCTTATATTTACTATTTACCTACCCTAGGTATAAGTATTTATATCTCCCTTTTATCTTATATTCTTGCTTCTATAAGATATATCTTTATATAAGAGATATACTCTCTTATATTCTCCTAAGCTAGAATTCTCTATCTAAGAGACTAGCTTACCTGTTATGCTAATAGTTTTCTATATAGTACTTTAGTTTAAAGATATATATTAGCTTATGAAAAGTAGAAATAAAGTATACTTAGCCTTATAAAATACTTTAGCCTCTATTGCTTTTTCTAGTAATAAGTATAGTATTAATACTACTATTTTTTTAGTATATACTAAAGAGTTTAACTTACTAGTTTTAAAAGGCTTAAAAAAGGCTAATAAAGCTAAGTGTTAGCACAATAGGTAAGCTAGTCTCTTAGATAGAGAATTCTAGCTTAGGAGAATATAAGAGAGTATATCTCTTATATAAAGATATATCCTATAGAAGTAAGAATATAGGATAAAAGGGAGATATAAATGCTTATACCTAAGGTAGATAAATAGAGGATATAAGGATATATAGTCAAAAAAGAGTATAGGAGTTAGATTATTAACTATTTACTTACTTTAAGAAAGAAGAAAAGGAAACTAGAAATAGGAAGTATTCTTGCCCTTATATAGTTATACTTAGCTTACTAGAATATTCTATACTTACATAAGCTGCTTATAAATTAACCTAGTAGACGTATAAGATAATAACCTTAACTAAATAACCCTAACTTAAAGTAATAACCTTATAGGCAAGATAAAGTTAGAAGGTAGGATCTTAGGAGATCTTAGACATTCTAGTACCTTCTTTAATCTTCTGTTAATCACGTAATTAGACATACTTACGTAATTAATATATATATTAATCTACTAAGTTAGTAGATTAAAAATATATATATATCTTATATATATATAACCTCTATAATAGAGGAAATATAAGATAAAGAAGTATAAGAATATTAGAGATATTCTTACTTCTAATACTAAGAAGATTATTTAAAGATATATAATATATTATAGCTAGTAGTAAGGTAAAAAAAAGTTATAACTACGTACTAAAATAATATTAACTAAGGCTTTAGAAGCCTAGTAGGATTTAAAGACCTAGTAGGATTTAAAGTTTTAAGTAGTAGTTTATATAGACTAAAGCTATATATATACTTAAGCTACTAAAAGAAGTACTTAGACTAAGTAAGTACTTATACCTTAAGCTAGTTAAGATTAGCTTTATTAAGATAGTTATTATCTTTTAGCCTTAGCTTATAAATTAACTATTACTTTATTAATAGTAAGATTAAAGCTAGCTATATTAAGTAATTCTCTAGCTACCTAAATATAGGCTAACTATTAGTTAACTTTTTAATATATATCTAGTATTCAGGCCTTACTTTAGCCTACTAGCCCTTAAGTTACTAGCTCTTAAGTAGAGAACTTAAAAGTATTAAATATCTAGAGCTAAGTATAAAGTTATTAAAAGTAGTTATAAGATATAAAGTATATAAATAAGTATATTAGATCTTTTTTTTACTAATAAGTTAATTAGTATCTTACTATTTAAGATTTGAAGTATATACTTATATAAATTAAAATACTTAAGAAAAGTAGATCTTATTAGTTAAGAAATTTCTTTATTTATATACTTATAATCTTTTTTAATAAAGGCTAGTCTTAAATAATAATATAATATTAATTAAAGTAACTTACTATTAAGCTAATAATAAGAATATATAAAAAGAAAAGGTTAACTAAAGTATTTAGTAGCCTATAGACTATAGGCTACTAGTCTAGTACTTTAAAAGAAATATAGAAGCCTAGTAGGCCTAGCTCTACTAGAGGCTTATTAGGCTAAATTATTATATTATTATACTACTCTAGATAATAATTATTTAAGTAAGTAATAGTAAGGTTCTTTAGTAGTATCTTTATAAAAATAATACTACAGATAAAGATATTAGAGTTAGATATTATAGTTTATAATAAGGATGTTAGTAGTAATATTAAAATTAGTAGTAGTTACTAAGAAAATAATATTTAAAATTTAATATATTGTTATGTATTGCTAAAAGTGAAGGGTAAAAGTGGGAGTGTATCCACCAAGGGGTTAATGAGGTCTGGTGGCAACTAAAGGGATAGGCTTTCCATCACGGAATCAAAACTGGCAAAGTCCTCAACAACGCTATTATTCGACTTGGTGCTTTTTACATCGCCAGCCATCGTGCAGGAGTCATTCGTTTCGTTCTATTTGCAAATACGCACAATCGCTTTTTTTACAATGGCTTTCCAACGTTTCTCCGCCGTGCTCTTGCTTCTGAGCGGTGCACTTATTGGCTTTGTAAGCTTTTGATTCAAAGTCGGCCACGCTCATCGCATCAGCGGATGGCCATGGCATCTTTGCAAGCCTTCTAACCTCTAATCCCAGATCTCTGCTCAACCGACCCGTCCTTTCGCCGTTGGTAGCCCGACTTTGAGGTCATTTTAGAATGACCTGACTAACCATGGTATAGGGCAACCAAGCTTACGCCCTGGACTACGACAAAGACGAAGCAACTGGGAGATGGGTTTTCAAGGTCTACGGAGATGGCTACGGTGCGAAGGACGAGCAGGGTGAGCAGTCGTCACTCGACACAATCATGGTCAACACGAAGACAAAGCGCCTCACTGTCGTCAAGGCCATGAATGGACTGGACAAGACGGAGCCCCGCCTTAAGATGCGACAGGTCCTCAAGGAGTGCTGGACGATGACGGGCCTTCAGACGTCTGAGCTGAAGGAGGTACTGGGCTACAAGATCGAGAACACCGATATGAAGGCAGCCCTCGCGGATTGCCGCAACAGTATGAGCCTGGGGCCTAGTGACTCTTTCGTGCTGTCGACCACGGACACGGACCCGGCCAAGAAGACGTGCTGGAACAGACTCGACAGAACAATCTTTTCAGCCTCCATCCGGGGTACAGTTGCCGATTTCGGTATCAACAAGAAACTCATGCAGGTCAAGGTGGACAACGGGGGACCCTGGGACTACATCTATTACGAATTCTCATGAGGCGGGTCTTGGAATCGGGAGACGAGTCGACGACATATACCGGAGTACCCAGCATTGCACTTTAAAAGCCAAACGAATCACGAATAAACGATATCCACATCATGTCGCCGTCCATACGTACACAGTAATCGAAATAATTAATACAATCGAAATATATTCTGCATCCATGCCTCAAGCCTGGGTTATATCTGATGGATTACCTGACTCGTATGCTGTCTCATGACGGCGTATGGATACAATGCCGTTGCAATCCCACAGCCCCTGTGACGCTTTTCAAGATATCCCCTCAACCGAGATAAGGCCATATCTCCACAGTGGGCACCAATCATTACCCCACAAAGGTCAAAAAATGTACAGTACTTCTATCTACGGCGATTTTTGTCTATACCAGAGGTAATAGTGATTTCCCTCTCTCTAAAGAGCCACGCTATAAGTGAGGTAATCACGGATTCTTATCACGTGAGTGTAGTGCGGAGAAATAAGTGGAGACATGGCCTTATCGCGGTTGAGGGGATAATATAGGCATGGGTGTGTTGGTGGGGTCATTTTGCTACCGTAGCCACTGGGCAAATTTGCAATTAGCTAATGCATGTGCAAGTCAGAAAGAGTATAGCGGCCGCTAAATAAGGCTAGTGTTCTAGCAGAAGCAGGAATCTAGTGATAGTAAAAGCATTATAACAGTAGGTATGCACGGTTGCTGGTAAATTGACGGCCCTCTAAGCCTATCCTAGTTAGCTACTTGCTTACTTCAGTTAGTCACTGCAGAAATACTTCATCGTATATTCCATTCCATCACGCGAACATAACCAACTAACCCAGACCCTAACCCAGACCCTAACCATCCTAGCCACTAACCCTACGCATCTGTAAAAGCATATATAAAAGATGCATAGGGTTAGTGGTTAGGGTCTGGGTTAGTTGGTTATGTTAGGGTGGTGGAATGTGTTATTAGGGTGTGCTGTGGTGGTAGTGGCTAGAGGGCCGTCAATTTACCGGCAACCGGTATGCACGTGGGCAGCAGGTAAGTGAGTGGGTAGGTAGTCTCATCGCCTTCTTTGACAGGTTTGGTTTAGTCTCTTGAGCGGCCGCGATTGTCTCTATGGTTGGTACGTGCATTAGCCAATGGCAAATTTGCCCAGTGGCTACGGTATGATACGGCCTTCAAAGCCGTCTAAAGCTTCCACTTTTCTATCGTTGAACTCACTTGCACAGTCCACTTCGTTTCTAATGCTGTGATGAGAAAAGTGAAGCTACAGTTGCCACTGCTCCAACTGCACCCATTACAACCCCAACATAACCATATTTATATGCTCCTTACGAATCCTAACACTAATCTGAACCAAAGTTATAGCCTGGCGTCAGCCAACAAACGTGCCGCTTTCCAACCAAGACGAAGCTCGTCTTATAAGGAGGGAAAACGTGGGTGCAGACAGGTGAATGTAGGCCTCCTTACAACAGGTTCAGAGGCGGCAAGAACCCGTCATTCTACAGATGCCGTGCCGCAGCGGGATCTCTGCATTCGGGACCATTAACCTGTTCCGACTAATCATTAATTTTCTAATTATGACGACGACTCCTTGAGCAACGACTCTTAGTGATCTACATCCTAAACACAAAGCATGTCCAGCTTGTCCTCCTCATCATTCCGGTAATCAACCATATGCATCACTTGGTGTGTTTTCCCGATCTTCCCCCCTACATCTCTTCCTATCACATGAGTTAGTTGAGCGGGAAGCGTGAGTGTCTTGGCTGCTGCTAGTTGACGATGGCTGGTGGCGTTGTTGCTTGCAAACGGAGCGTCGAAGGAAGAGCCAATGTGAAGATAGGGTGCAAAACCTGCAGGTTAGTTGCCAAGAACAATTCCCATGACAGATTCACGCCCCAGCAAATTTCAGCCCTGCATTTACTGTGCTGAATCAACAATAGAATTAGAAAGGTCAAATGCGACGAGGGTAAGCCGCTTGGCCGTGACTGTGTCAACACTGGCCGTACTTGCGACGGCTACGAGGCCCTCCACATGGCTCTACAGCTCTCCCGGCCCGCCTTCAGAAATACATATGGCGTTGCGGGGTCTTGCGTCCAACCTGTCATACCCGGGCCGCCACGGGCTGAGGTCGGCACTGCTTTGCTGCCAGATCTTTATCAGCATCAAGCAAGTACGGAGGAATCACGCTGCCATGGCCCAGCATATTGTTCGGGGGCTCAGGATGATGCGTGAGTACGGAGCGAGGCCTCGGTTTGTTGCCGCGAACGACCTGGCGCCAGCATGTCATGACCAACAACCCTTGCTGGTGTTTTCATCATCAAGTTATTTGCTGCGCCATGTAAATTTGCGGATGCTCTACCAGCATACGACGGAAGCGGGACGACGTTATCTGTGTGTCGGGCACCGCCTCACCGACAACTTGTTGGGTCTTCCGGCATTCGTATGATCGCACCCGACATGCGGACAAAGCTTGTAAGCATTGCTACGTCGACACTCGAGTTCCTCTGCAAGCTGGTGCATGTCGCCACGGTAGAAAGCGCTCTAGAGCTTCTGCCCCAGAAGGAAGCTCTGTTAGACTCCTTGGAGTCATGGCTCCTGATCTCGAACTCGTCTGAAACGAAGCCGGAGGTCCTGGCCACGAGCTTCTTTCAGTCTCTTTCCTGCGCTTGTTTCATCTCATTCTGAAAATCCTTCTCTTGGGCGCATTGGACTCTTCGCCAGACCTTGAAGCCGAGGTGCAGATCGAGAGCGGCCGACTTCAGGCCGTAGCCGAGGACGCGGGTGAAAGCGCCAGAACTTATATAACGTGCGACGGGACTGGTGCAACCAAAAGCTAGGAACTAAAATAGGAAATGGCCGATGGTACTCTCCCAAGTGGCTTAGTGCAATTCGAAATGCAAACAGAAGACCCCGGGTCAGACGCCATGCGTGCGTACGATTGTAATGATTATTCACGGGATTTAGTTACAGCGTATAGACCGAATAACCAGTTGGCCACTGGTTCTTTATTGGAAGCGGCTTCCGCCCCAGGCGTGGTTGTTTACCCTGATAGGTTTGATCAACTTTCTAGATGAATCAACAGCCTCATCATCCTTGGTAAGGAAATACATTCACTTCATCTCCGAAATCGGGCTGAGGGGTTGGTCGACGACGACCCTCCTTGTCAACGGTGATGCATTCCCTCCCTCTCAACGCAAGTGAGCCCTAGTACACCCTTCTTGGCCATATAGCGGTAACCCGTGTGTGTGCCCCCTGACAACCTCAAGCCTCTTTCTGATCTTACACTGGTCACAAGCTTGTCATGGTTAGAACCCTATATGAGCAACGCTCTTTTTGCGGCGCCTCCTCCCACCCTCCGCAGCCATGAGGCCAGTAGACCATCGTCCTCAAGTCCAACAGCCGCCTCGGAGCTCACATCTCACATATCCGCTCCCAGATCGGCTCGTGCGTCAATGCTCCTGGAGGTGGGAGGGTTGGAGATTTCAGGCATATCACTCTTAACAAAGGAAAGCCTTTTGACGGTTGCGATGACTAGAGTTGCGCTGTCAGTATAGCTCGTCGTCGTGAATTCGTATAAGCTCATGGCCGTGCTCGGAGTGTCTCAATTCCTAAATATGCGGCACTAATCATGGCCCTTTATTCGACATGTTCATATTATTACTACATACCAATTAACCCAACGCTCTATCACCATCGCCACAGACACGATCTTTCCGTGGTCACTCATTCCCCTGCCGAGATGCCAGATAGAAAATCATGACTGCCAAGAAGTTGGTCACGAACCCCATCCCGATTCCTGTCTTCCAAGCCTCCTGCGCATCGGCTTTGAGGGCATCTGCATTTTTGAAGAGGAGAATCCAACCGTATTCGAGCCTCTTGCTCAGCTCCGTTCCGGAACAATAGCAGCTGTCGAAGAACCCTATAAGCTCGAATATGGAGATGGCCAAGAGCCATATCGTGTTGCTGACGAGGAGAAACTGGCCCAAGAGCCGCGTCACGACCGCTACAGCTCCGCAGAACTGCAGGTAACCTGTCGTGCGGTGCGTGTACTGGTATGCTCGCATCGTAAAGTGCGAGACCCATGCCGAGAATAACATTGCGGCGCATGATGCCGTCGCGAGGACGCCGTAGATAACATAGCTTCCCGACCGGCAACCCAACCCCTTGACCACGGTTTCGTAGGATATGTAGATCGCCCAGCCTGTCGTTCCCCACTGCAACACGAGAGCGACGAGCATAGACCAGGCAACGTGCCGCCAGAAGGCCGACATCGCGGGGGGAGACATTTCGCTTAGGCTGGTATACTCGACGAGCACGTGGCTTGGCGGTCCTTGGGTGGCTGGAGGCTGTTGGTGATGACCAGCGCTGCCGTTGGCGTGGGTACTGACATTAGGTGCAAGCCCGCAGTCAGCGGAGACCTTCACGTAGTCGTCGTTTGTTATACAGGGCTGGGACAGGATTTCCCTTTGCTTCTTCATCTGGTCGGACGCGGCCCTGAAGGCCATATACAGACGATCCGCAAAATTGAGCCACGTGATTGACCGGGCGTAGTTGTAGACCGGTCCTTGTTGACGCTGGCAGCCGGCGACACTGAACATCCTTAGTCTCATTTCAGGCTGATTTGTTCTGGTAGGAGACGATGGAGCATTCACAAATCGCGTGGTAGGGTCAGCTAGCGCGGGGTGTTCTACATCGTCGACGACCTCGATCCCCGTCTCTTTGTTCTCGACACTGATGCGGCCGTTCGCACGTCGGATCGCCTCTTGGATGGTGCCTTTCTTGTTCTGGGTGCCTACCAAGACCCAGCCGATGATTACGGGAACCTGGGGAAGAAGGGGCGTTAGTGATGGTTCGCGAGAAGGGATCGACAACCGCATACGTACCAGCCATATCCAAAGAGACCCCGACGACAAGACCAACGCCTCCTCAGTATCGCCGACCTTTTGCTTCAGAGAGCCCGTGACGGTGAAGACCCAGGCGATGACAGCTACGACCAGCTGCGCGATAAGCGACAGGGTGGTCCCGCGACGGGTCGATTTCAGACTATTCGCGGCCTCGCTCCACCACGTCGTGTTCGTATCCAGTACCACCAGTCGTGCAAGCCAGCCGTCCGTCTGCAGCAGGCGTGTGGGAGCCTGTCCTGACTCGTCAGCGATGACGCGTGCGCTCTTGATCCGGGTCTTCATCTTGTCGAAGCCGTCGCCTTCACAGCTGGCAGCGAGCTCTTTGAACCTCTTCCTGATCCACCGCTTATTCAGGATCGTCATCATCAAGGAAAATGTCATGAGCAAGGGGCTTCCGAGGCCGATGCACACGCCAATGAGGTTGGCCTCCGTGCTCCCAGTCTCGTACGGGAGCTGGGCAGTAAGTGCCAGCCATGGGAGCAGGTAGTTGGTGGAACCGGAGGCGAGACGGTTGAAACTGGTGATCTGCGGCGCGTCAGATTATGGACTCAAATCGAGAGAATCGGGCGGGTTTCTTCACCATGTCCAATTCGCCACGACCGCAAAACTCTTTGCATAGCCCGCTGCTGATCCCCCACACGTCATCGGATGTAATAATATCGTTCGTCGAGCCGTTGAACCGTGTACCGTTGATGCCAATGACTATCCCACTTATGATGCGCGACCGGGTCTCATGCGTTATGTTGGCCTCCTTCTCTTCATTCCACCCGTTCAAGACTCTTCCTGCGCATTGAGAGTACCAACTGGCATCGCCGTTGCTACCGGCTTGAGGTGCAAATTGTTTGAAAACGCTTTCCAATACCGCATCGAGACTATTCTGGGTATCAACTAGCGGGTCCTGGGCCATTCGAGAAGGGGTGGGCTTTGAGCAAGGCCTACGTGGCGTACGTGGTTATCGCAGAAAAGGTTGTATAGGGGCTGTAGTTATTATTGTTGTTATTGTTTTTTTGTTTTAGTTAAGGGAACTATGACTGGACATGTGTGACTGTGGCCAAGGCCGGGGTGCACACTTCACTCTTATATTACTCTTGGTCAATTAAACAAGTCCTCCTCCTTACCATGCAAGTGGCCATGCCAAATAAGAAATAATCAGGAGTCTACGAGCGAACCAAATGTAGGCAGCAGCTGTACTGTGTAAGGCATCCTTTGGCAGGGATACAGACTGCAAGTTGATCAATAAGCTGAGGGTGTGTCTGTCTTATCAGGATGGATTAGGAAGCTGACTGCTGTGTAACCTACATATTGGCATGCAAAGACGTCAGCGTACTCTAGCATTGCCTGTTACGGACAAACCATACCTTTGGGGAGCCTTGCCCAGGCACCTCGTGGTTAATATCAAACCGAGGCGGCCAATGAGGCTTCTCGAGTCTGACATTAAGTACGAGGTCTAGACCATCCATATGAGACCACCCTCACTGAACATTCATCGAGCTGGAAAGCCTGGCACAGCCTCAAAGCCGGAGTGCTGCCTGCTCTCGCGCAGCCACAATCTGCACTTTGGGGATTATTATAGGTACTGTACGCCGCCCGTTGGGCACGCGACGTTGATCCTCCCTCCAATGTTCCTCTGCGCTATTCGTCCGTCCGAGGCGCACCAAAGAATTCTTTTGTTTCTCGCATTCCGTAGTCTCCGGAATTTGGGACCAGTGAACTTTTCAACCTAGTGTATCGCCAGTTCCCAGTGCATCGCTGAGAGGACCATGTCTGATGTGGGGACAATCTCAACGGTACAAACAGATGCGGTCATTTTCCAAGCCAAACCTCTGCCTCCTTTTTGAAAAGAATTCCCCGGGCCGGGCGAAAAGCCGTTGACGTGGTCAGGCCCGGTCGGGATCCCGTGGGAGACTCGGAGACCGGGCGGAGCTCACCGTCGGGGTGGAGCCCGTTTTCCACCCTTATTCACCTTGACTAGCGAACGGCTCAGTTTCTATCCGCTTGCCGGGCCTTTGGGAATTCGGCGTTCGAGGTTTGCATTCAATCTTCCCATCCTTCAACCAAACTCAATCCCTTGGCAGACTCTCCCACGCCCAATCACCATCGGCCGCCATCGCTCGCAATGGCAACTCTCTTCTCACGCACGAGGATGGCGATGTTCTCCAAGAGGATGGCCGGCACTGCTGTCGAGGTCCCCGTCGGCTTTCACCTCTGGACACATCAATGCGTGTTTGATGGCTGGTTCCCCCCCCAAAGCGAGCCCAGTCTTATAGCATCCCTTTCTGAAAGTGAACCCGAACGGCAACCCTGACTTTCATGACTGCAATTATAGGACCGTTTCCTTCAATGAAAGCAAGCCAGACCTGCTGGAGGATGCACTGAGTGGCAGTTCGAGGCTTGTGGAGACGTACTCAACAGGCGCCTGGGGGGGGGGGGATATGGTAAACGGCACACATTGCGAGATCCATTCCGCTGGTATTGATCATCAATAGGGTTCGGTATGCATCGTATATCGATGAAATAAAATCCCCGAAAGAACGAATCCAATGCCGCCGACCTTTGCGAGAAAGAGCAACTGCTGAACAGCGAGTATCTTATTGGTATGTAGCTCATACATGTCGTGAAGCCTCGTTCCACAACTCACCGCGAGGCTCGTGTTTTGACAACGTCCCTGCAGGCAAGATCTTTGCCGACAATTTCATCGTGGTCGAGAAATCCTCCGATTCTCATCTCTGTGACGGCCTGTTCCTGATAGTGGCGCCGGAGGCAGCTCGCGAGATGGACGCCTTCGTCGCCCTCACTACAGAGCCTAACCCCCAAGCCTGCATCAGCAATACGTCAAGCTCTTGTCGACAGCTGGCGTGGGCCATTGCGTCGCGTGACAGGCGAGACCCGAGGCTGGTGCGTGGCCATCTCCCCTCATGTATTAAGATAAGTATTACTACTATAGACTGTACAAGTTATAAGCGCGAAACCTACTCCGGCGACGGTTTCCTATGGTATCATGAAGCAAGGGTCCACACACAGGCGCGCGCGCAGCTCATTCTCAAATAACATTGGCGATGAACTTGGGCACGACAAACTCGGCGGGCCCTCCGGTGAAGGCCTCGGTTCCAAGCTGGTAGACTGTGCAGGGTGTCAGCGGGACCGTCTGAGTCCCCGGGAAAACCAGGGCTGGCGAGGGCGAGAGCGGTGGAGGGGGGACTTACCCAGCATGTATTGGTTGTGCTGCGGGAACTCGAACTGATGGCTGAGGAAGTTGAAGAACTGCTTCACGTCGGCGTTGAAGTGCTGGATCGGGCCGTTGACCGGCAGGAAGCTGTACACCTTCATGGCGCCGCCGTGGTTGTAGCCAAAGTGCAGCTCCCACTGGTGGCCGCAGATCTCGACGTGCGCGATGGGCGCCTTGGACTCGCTGATGGGCCACACGCCACCCAGCTTCGCGAGCCTGTTGGGTTCCAACAATGGTCAGCCGACGAGGCGCTCATGCACTTCCGCATCCTCTCACACGGCCGGACGCGGGTGCGTCGTCAAAGACTCACCAGATCATGACCTCAAACTCGCCGCTGCTGTTGGCGTGGTCCTTGTCGGGGTCGGTGAAGATGTCGTAGGCGACGTTGGCGCGCACGTCCCAGGTGCTGTAGTGCCACTCGGCCTCGGTCGGCATGGCCTGGATCTCGCTCAGGAGGCGGCGCTCGAACTGGCGGGCGCCGTAGACGTACGATTTGACGTTGTGCTCGCCGCCCCGCCACTCCCAGTCGGAGGACCATGAGATGCCGACGGCCCCGGAGGCGCCGGGCGGGCTCGGCCCGTCGTAGTGCGTGCGCTGGGAGCCGGAGGTGGCGCTCTCGAGGCCCCAGGTGTTATTGTTGAGCTCGTACCCGTCGACGGCGTGGTAGGCCCATTTCTTCTCGAGGCTGACGATGTGGTTGGGCGGCGGCGGCATGTTTAGCGGCGGCTGCGCGGGACGGGCTGGCTCAAGTTCGTGAGGGGACGAGTCGTCGGAGGTTGAGCAGCAGGATCCCATGAGAGGCGACTCTACTCTTGTCGGTGGCCAGGGAGGCCTTTTTTCTCTATCAGACGATCAAAGACTAAGTTATGTGACCGGGAAGTGAGGGGGCAAGCTAGGTACCAGTTTGGATATGGCGGCGTGTGCTGGGTTAGGCCTGGTCAGTATTACCTAGGAAGACGGGCAAGCTGGAGAAGCGCATCTCTAGAACCAGGGGAAACTGGGCCTTTTGGGGAACAAATACGCATCCCTGGAGCTCTCTCTCTCTCTCTCGGCAGTACTGGACCGCCTGGAACTCCACACGCAGCGTGCGTCAGCTCTGATCCCTACCAAGGCCTCATGGCAAGCCGGGAGCCGGTTGGCTGACGTCAATGGTTTAGGGTTTTTCGTGGAAAAGAAAGCAGGGCAACGGCGGAGCCTAGAAACATCGAGGTTGGTGGAGGGGGGGCGGGTTGGCAAGCCCATTATTAGAAACATTTAAAGCTGGTTTCTAGCCCGTCCAGGGACCTGGCCTGGGCCGTTGAGGCATTCAAAAGAATGATGGGGGAACCCATTGTGAGTGGACATAACGAAAACCTCTTGGATCGAAGCAATCGAATAACTAGTTGATGGTCATGCCAGAGACGGGTTCGACGCATGGGTGTCACTTCCTGATCGTGCTGCAGTATTTGGGTCATTAAGCCAATTAACCAGGGATTCTCACCCATGTCGGTAGACGCTGTAAACCGCCTTAGTTCAGGGTTTCAATTTGCAAAGCAACAAAATGTTCAAGCTGCATCGTCATTTGCATGCATGTTCTTTTGATTTAACCCAGCACTTTGAGTAGGTAGTAGAAGGTTTCGAACTTATATGCATTGTCGGCTCTTTTCCCTCTGCAGCCCTACATGTTTATTGTCCTACTGGAGGCCAATGCAAGGTATATCTATGATAGGACATTTGATTGAAATGGACAATATTTGGTACTGTGGACATTCCGATTTTTTGAGACAAATGCAGCTACAGTGACTATTAAAATCACTTGGCAGTCTGGATAAAGCGGCATCATAGCCTCAGACACGAGCCGCGAATGTTTATAGATAGATGCCCAACGATACAGCAAAGTCTGCATTCATGCCTCTTGACGAAACTCTTGGCCATGTAGGCTGATTGGTAGGCACTGAGATTATGGCACAACCACGTTATTCTTGTCAATCACAGGAAGGGACTTGCGTTTTCAACCGATACTCGCTCTTGTTCGAGATTCAAGGTCAAGTTTTGAACATCCGTCACAACCGTATAATTGTTTCAGTGAACCAAGGTCAGAATCGCAGTCCCGCATCCTCACTGCCAGCGGTATTAGACTCTATGTTGGAAGCATGCGATGTCTGGACGCTGCTTGGCGAGCCACCCTGCATCGATGCGAGTAGAGATGGGTTTATAGTATTGAGCTTGACATCATTAACCATCTGTCTCGATAAAATTACATGAACGCGCATGGTCACTTGGTGGCCGATCAAAGGGGAATTGTTATCGGCCTATGATGTAGCGCAGGGTCGGATGCTGACTTTGGAATGAATGGCCACGGATGGTGCTGCAATTTGGCTGAATCGCTTTCTCCTAGCTCTTGTACATCTCGCACGACTGCCGAATGTCTTCAACCCATTTTGTTCTAACGTCAACCTCGTCGTTGCGGGCGATGTTGCGTGCGCGCGATACAAAAAGGGCCTAGAGGTTTCCAGTGCCGTGTAAGCCCAGGGCTTGCCCCACGATATGAGGCAAGGTGCTCGACGTTTGATGGGTGTACCAGTGCGCGTGGAACATGGATTCAAATGTGCTACTACCAGCATAGGAAGGGGTTGGTTCTCAGCCCTACCATGCGACACTCCTCAGGGACACTTTGGCAGACAAGGGCAAGGTTCGGAGGGGCTTCTTCAACGCGTCCTGGATTGGATCAACCGGTTCCGGGCCTGAGGGTTTTCGATCCGGTACGCATCCAGGTGCCGCCATCAGGCTTAAAGTCTCCCCGGAGAGACCATTGTGGAGGGAAGGATTTATAGAAACACTGGGGGAAATTGGAAAAATAGAGGGCTCGGCGGCTTATCGAGTGCTCGTAACGACAGAGCTTCCCGAGTGCATGATTCCCCCTGTGTTTCGTCGTGAAATCTTCCTGGAAGCCTCGCACTCTTTGCCAAGCCTAGCCGCAATAATCCGACTCACGGCTCTCACGGCTCTCACGGCTCTCTGCACATTCCGGAAAGGCAATCTAGAGTTGAGTCCATGAGAAACCGGAAGATGAGGTACGTACGGCGATCTCCGACTCGGCTCGGTTTCCCAGAGGCGCCAAGGCCCAATCGCCCCTGGGAAGAAAGAAGTCTCTCAAAACGCCAAGACGCCGCGCAGCCGATGCGCCCGCGGCGACTCGTGTGCGTCGCCCAAAGGTGCCAATTAGTTCCCTCTGTCCCCCCCCCCCCCCCCCCCCCCGTCACTGATCAGTTTGGATCCCCCCGCCGCGTGAGAGCCTAAGGGGAGGATGCACGCGCGCGCGCGGGCTTCTTGGCCGAGGCGGCGCCAATGCTTTTGGGCGGGACGAAGGGGCCAGACGGTGAAGTGACCGCCGCGTGCGGGTGCAACCAACTTCGGCGACTTCGGCTGAAGATGGCACGGGACCCAGGTGGTTTGTTTCAAGGGCCTCGAAGATGCGCGCTGCCCATCCGGGTGTGTCCAGTATTGTGAAGATCACCGCGGGGGGTGATTTGGACTCTCTTGCAAGGGGTCTCGGGAGCAAAGCAGAATCGTACGAGCCGTCGAACCGAAGGCTTGCCCAGGACCGTTAGCTCGCTCAGCATTACGAACCACTGATAGTCGGGAGGAGCTTGAGAGTCTCGACGGGCGGGGCGGAAACGTTAGGCCAAAGCTTTGTTTGTGCTCGGCATCCGGAGTGGGAACACGGCACGGGTAGCACGAAAAGCTGTGGGCGGATGGCCAATCTCGACGTTGGTCGGAGTCATGTTCGTCATACGCGCGAGGTCAAGATCGGATCAGCGGCTTGAGGGGGGGGAGGGAGAGAGAGAGAGAGAGAGAGAGAGAGAAAGAGAGAGATGAGCCGAGCCGAATCCCTGGCTGGCCATGTCTTTTTGGAGTAATTTTTGACGGTGGGCGCGCTTGGCAAGCTCGCCAAGCCATGGTGCTACAGTAGCGATATTTTAGACAGCTTCTGAGATGCGTAAGAAGGGGTTAGAATGTCTGGGCAGCGCAAAGTGAAAAAGAAGGGCTTCTGGGGTCGTCTCCAGACTCGTTTGTCGATATTCGCCAAGGTCGAAGCAGGGGACATGAGTGTGCCAATCATCATCACCCACGCTGCCGCCCACAACTCCCTCCTCCAAATGGACCCTGAATAAGTTACATGAGAGAGTGGGACTTTGGATTCATTGAGATTGGTGGTTGAACAGATGCGCCTCTGCACTGACTGCATGTGTGTACGGGAACCTATATCCCTACCTGCTATTGGCATTTCTCAAACGCCCGTTTATTGACAAGTCGGTTCGCCAAGGAAGCTTCAGGGTGTGAATATGTATCTCAGTCTGCACGCGGACAGGCATGTCTCGGCACTGGTAACTTGGGGTCCGGCTGAACGAACCCTGCCACATGACGGATGCAGACGAGCAGACAAAGGAGGGTTGCTTATCACGATGGAGGCCATGCCCCCCAAGCCAAAACCGCCAAAATGGCAATTTCGCTCTTCGCCGTATCCCCCGCGATCCTTCGCGTCCGTACCGTTGTGTGCCCCCGTCCCCTCTCTCTCGAGTGCTCACAAACGCGAGGCCCATGACATTAGACTCAATCGAAGCTGAAGGAAAAACAAAAGCCGGTTGCGGGAACGAGGATGTGACGGGCAACGGACTCTTCGGGTATGCTCAAGTGCGCGCCGAGTCAAACAAACAGGGCGCCATGCCAAATGTCATGGCATTTCACCAGAGGCGGACCGGACGGAAGAACAGCAAATCACGCCCGAAACATCAGAATGCCATGTCCCCTTGGCCCCCCTCCGCCAATGTCGGGCAACCGTCATGCGCGGAATGCTCGTGCTGCCGCTTCACCACTGCCGAGTCCTCCTCCAAGAAGCCTCTAATGACCGCCGAGGGCTAGGCTGGCGAAGGGCCCAGCGCGCTGCTGCTCCCTTGTTTAATCATCAAGCCCATCAGATCATAGCCTGAGGGGGGGTTTTTCCCCTCTCTTCCTTGGTAGGATCTGTGGCACACCACAGCCTGCTTGGCAAAGGTTTGGCTGCAACAGCAGGCTCCCCAAGCGTAACAAGCGCAACACACACACACACCCCTCCAACACAGCACGTCAAATCACCTGGGCCATACGGGCGGGTTGCCTGTCACTGTGTTCGCCGTTAGCTGTTGATCGCCATCCATGCCGGCGTTGGCAAAGTAGCAGTGTGCTTGTGTGTGTGTGTGTGTGTGTGTGTGTGTGTGTGTGTGTGTGTGTGTGTGTCGGGTTCAAAAGGCACGCTGCATCGAACTCTCACACCGTCTTCTCCTCCAAGCCCCCCGTTGGCAAATATTACAACGATATGCTGCTCGCCGATGCTCATCTTGCTTGGGGGCTTTCTTGGCTGGCTCTGACTACGAACCCCCCCCCCCAGATAACTTTACTCTGTACGGTGTACCCTCCCAAGCCCCAAGACCTGCGGTGCCCAGGAGAGACGAGGGATGCCAAGACGACTCACAAAAACCTACGGCACATCCATCATCTCCCACCCCCTACAAGGCCTAGGCGGGCCAAGGCGGCTTCTGTGGCCCATTCTGGAGTCAGAGAGCTGATAGTGCCTCTTGGCAGGCAGCGTTTGAGACCTCTCGAGACTCTGGTAGAATTGGGAAATGCCAAGACTTTCGTGCCTCTGTCTCTCTCTCTCTCTCTCGTAGTTGAAATCTCTCGCCTCTGGCGCCTTTTTCGCCCAGACTTTGCCCAGGAGCTTGCTCAGCCCGCCCAGCTGCCCAGTGAAAGCGCCAGGCATCTGCCTTTTTTTTGTCCCTCTTCCTCTTGTCTTGTCCCTCATTCACTCATTCCCGCCCTCTCTTTTGCTTTCTGTTTCTCATTCTCTCATCTGTTATTTTTAAGTTTTTATCTCGTTTTTTTCTTCTCCGTCGTATTGGGAGGGCGGAATGACATGGTCAGGCGCAGTCGGATATCCTTGCTTGGCGATTCCTGGGCTTCTCTCACCAAAGCAGTCTATCGCCTAAAAGGTCGCTGAATTCGCGCTCGGAAACGTATAGGATTTTGCTACCTTGATCCCATCCATCTCGTCCCATACATACATACAATACATACACACACGAACACACCCCGGCCGGTTGAGTTTACTCTCCCTGGACGGTTCTTGATAAACCCCCGGGACACCCTCCACCCCCATACTCGCCCTGGTACCTGAATCTCCATCAACGACCTGCGACTAGTGTTGGCTTTTGTGTGGGGAATCTCCATTACCATTTCTTAAATAACCATCGCCGTAGACCCTCAAAACCGCATCGAAAAGGGTCGAGAAGAAAGGGGGAAAGGAGACAAGGGAAAAAAAAAAAGGACGAACAAACTAGCACGGGAATAAACGGAACGGAAGGCCATACACGCACACACGCACCCGATCACTCACAGCCGCTGACGCCGCCATGTCCCTCCACAACGGCGCATACAGCCATCCGGGCTACTCGGCGCCGCCCTACAGCCAGGGATATCACCACCCGCCCGGGGGCCAGATGTACGGCAACGGCCACGGCAACACGCAGGTCTACTACACGCCCTCCGGCCACGACGCCGCGCCGCAGCAGCACTGGTACGGCCAGCCCGGCCGATGCCGGCCCCCCGGCGGCGGCCACGGCCCCTGCTCGCCCGATGCGGACCGCTTCAACAGGAAGCGGCGGCGGTGCACCTACATGTACTACGTCCTGCGGCAGATGGCCATCTTCGTGCCCGTTGTCGTGCTCTTCCTCAACATCAACATCTACGTCTCGAGGCGGGGCAAGTACCTCAACGACTCGACGAGCCCGGCGGACCCCATCTTCTACTCGCTGTGGCTGACCGTCCCTATTGTGAGTTGTCGCCGGTAGCCCGAGTCCAAGGTCGTGGGTGATGCAGTTACTGACGCCTCTTTTGTTTGCAGTCCTGTCTGGTATTAATATGGTCCGCCATCGCCGTGATTTGCCGCAAGAGGGTGCCGTATCGCGGGGGCATACCGAAGCACTTCCACTTCGGCATGGAGCTGTGCTTCTCGCTGGGGACGACCATCTGCTGGATCCTCCTCGTCATCCAGATCGAGTCCAAGAAGTCCAACGGCTACTACTCGTATCCGTATATCCAGTACGAGGCCGCGCTGGCCTTCCTGCTCGGTGTCATCATGTGAGTTCTCGCCTTTCGTGTCCTCGCGCCTTCTCTTTCAGGGGACATGTTGTACTGATGGTTCCTTTTCCCCTGTCTCGCAGGCTATCCGAGTTTGGACTCCTCGCGCGTGCCTGGTTTGAGTTCACCAATGACAAAACGCGGCACGAGACCGAGCCAATGGTTCAGGTCTAGTCCCATCGGACGGCGCATTCCGAGGGCGGAGTTGTACGAATAAAAAACACACACACACACACACACACACACACACTGAGAGTTTTAACGGTCTTATCGGCACGGCGTTTGACAAGGTTTGGGGTTCGGGGGGGGCCCGCGGTTCTGGCCATGCGGCCCGGGGTGGGAAGCGACCCTCCCTATTGGTTTGACGAAGAAGAGAAAAACAGACGCATGAGATACCCATGAGCGAAAGATACCATTAATCAAGAAGCAATTAATTACCCACTGACACTTCGGCTCCGTGTGCTGCCTTCTCTGATACCTAGCTCCTTGCAGTCGTTCGTGCTTTCGGTACTCCATCGCCGACGGCGGGAGCAGCGCGGCGGCGAAGACGATGACCCCGAGCAGCCCCGATACGGCGAAGATGCCAAGGTTCCCGATCTTCCGGAACGCCGTGTAGGGCTCAAGGGCGAGGCCCATGTCGAATAAGGTTGCGGCCGTAGCGACGAAGACGCAGCTGGCCTCAGTGGCCTGTCTGCCTTTGCAGACCCAGGGCATCAGCCTGGAGGGACAGGGTTGGGGTCAGTCGTGTCTTGCAGGATCCGGCCGTGGTGCGATAGACACGATGCAATGCCTCGGGACTCGGTCAGGACAGGAAAGGACCTCGTAGTAATTGGTGACGAAAGTCATTATTGTTTACTTTTTTGAAATAATAATATTGGTAATATGAAGTAAATAATGATCCATCAAGCCTATGACAAGGGTCTCTGCAGTCGCGTATCGAGTGAGGCCGTAATCGGCGGTACGGTCGCATGCCGAAGTGTATCCCGTAGAACACGCGCGCCGAGGAGTTGCGTAAAGCATCGCCGCAGAGGTCGTAGTCACGGATGGAGTTCAAGGGATAGAGGCAAGCGGCGTTCTACAATACTTATCGACGCTCCCGAGTGAAGACGTAGGGATGATGGCGAGACTTGCTAAGGCAGACAATGGGGAGGGGGGCCGGAAGATTGTATACGGCACGTTTATATCAACCTACCACCGCCCCGGGGCTGTCATAAGACCCATCTCGTTCGGGACGTCCCTCCTGCAGCAGAGCGGCACAGTCGGCCGTGATGTTCTCCGCGTGGATTGAGTACATGGGGTTAGTTCCATTCAAGGGTGCGGCAAAGTGATTACAGGTCATAGGCTGGAAGCACGTAGACAGATGTATGAGTGCCATTGACGTGTGAGAACGAGCCAGCGAGGGTGAGTGATGAGAGTGAGGTATGAGATGTTGAGGCAACGACTGAGAGCGGAGAGTGAGTGAGATTAAGAGTGAGATTGAGAGTGAAAGCGAGTATGAGTGAGAGAGTGAGTGAGTGAGTGTAAGAATAAGGTACGAGTGGGGTCAGATTACCTAATCTCGGTGAGCTTTACACCTTGAGCTTCGGTGTGGACTCGTCCTTCACCGACAGCGGGGCGATCGTCGGGCGACTCATCGGGCAAAGCCGCTAACGATTTGGACGCCAAGCGGGCCGTGTGGATCCTCCATCTAGACTTTAATTGGCACATTTGTAATTTATGTGGGTCTCAGTTCGCTCATGGGACGTCTCAGGCGCGTCACACCTCGTCAATAGCGCCGAAAAGAGGCAGAAAAAGAGAAGGAGCACCAGGGCAGGCAAAGGCAAAGAGCAAAGGCAAGTGGGGACGGCAGGCGTCGCCCGCGACTTCCGACCGGGTCGAAGTTGTCGTGCCAGCAGGGAAAGAACGAGAGAGAAGGAAGGAAGGAAGGAAGGAAGGGAGGAAAAGAGACAAGGAGGCAGGAACGGGGCGGCCCTCGGGGAGAGGAAGGGACGAAGGGCAAAGAGAGAGTCTCAAGAGGCAACGAGTCAACGCGCTCAGGGTGAGTCGGGAATGTCTTCCTAAAACCTCCATGTTTTGATGGGTTGATTTGATTGATTGATTGACTGGATGACTGAACCCTCACACAACAAACAACCCCGGACAATGCCTAACGATCTAATCTACCGACCGACCAACCCATCCACCCCATCCATCTATCCATCCATTCGTCCAACCAAGACGACGTAAGACCGGCGAAAGGTAACGTCGCAGCTAGCCAGCCTTTCTCGCCCTGGCCGCCGATTTCGCCATTTTCTGGTTTTTCCCCCCCAACCACAACTTTGGGAAGAAAAGGGAGGGAGACCGAGAGACAGGAACAGGGAAACGGACGACTGAGGAAGAAAAAGAAAGGCAAAAAAACGGCCCCGAAAGGCGTGAGGAGAAGAAACCAAACCCCCCCCCCCCCAAAGAAAACCACCCCATGGGAGATCACCATGTCCTCAACGAGGGCAATTAAGAAGAGCGCCTTCTCATGCGAACCATGTCGCCGACGCAAGGTATGTGTCTATCTTCCTTTTCTTTTCTTTTTTTCGTTTTGTGTCCTTTTTTTTCTTGTTGTCTCTCTTTCCAACGCCCCCTCCCTTCGCGTGCGCCTAAATTCCTGCGCCTTTCCCCCGCGGCCGTGCCACCAAAGTATGACGTTCCGCCCCCCCTTGTACCACCCGGCACCGCCGACAGCTTCCGTAGCGGGCGTTCTTGGTTTGATGATTCTACCTGACGCGTCTTCGGACCCGGAAGGTTTACGGGAGCGGACATCATATCCGGTGGTGAAGGAGCGGGAGCGGGAGCGGGGGGGGGGGGGGGGGGGGGACGGGTTGACGGCTCCCGGTACCTAGGGCATCCGGGTTTGGGACCCGGACCGACCGACGACAGATGGACGGACGGAAGGACTGACTTAATACTCTGCAGGTAAAATGCGGCGGAGAGCAGCCGACGTGCAATCGCTGTGCCGCCCGCGCTGATGAATGCGTCTACAAGCTGTGAGTCCTATCCCGTTCCATCTCGCCCGTAGTCCGTGTCTCACAGGACGACGCTAACTGTCGACTAAAAAGCAACCCGACCCTGTCGTACACGTCACGCTTGGAGCACCGTGTCAAGGAGCTCGAGGCCCAGCTGGCCGCCGTGAGGGCTCACGCCCCGGGCCCCTCCGAGCCGTCGCGGACCTCGTCGCCCAGCGTCGGCCCGTCGGCTGGCCAGTCGCCCATGACGGACCCGCATCACTTCGAATCGCAGGACGAAGAGTCCGTCAACGAGAGCTTCAAGGGCCTCAAGGTCGATGACAAGGGCGCCATCACCTACCACGGCGCCACGAGCTTCTTCAACCTGCCCGGCGACCGGCCCTCGGGCTCGCGGGACCAGCAGTCGACGTCAGACCACGCCATGCAGAGGCGTGAGAGGCTGGTCGCAAACGCCTGGCAGCAGCGAGCCCTCGAGAACATGTCCGATATCCCAGTACGCCCTCCCTCCTCTCTCCCTACATGCCTACCTACCTACCTACCTACTACTGTCCAATGCCAGAGTGAACCTCTTCGTAAGCTGACGCCCGCCCTCCGCCAGGAACCTTTCCAATACTTGTTGAACGTCCACTGGTGCTGGATTCAGCCCTTGTTCAACTTCATCTACAGACCCGCATTCACCCGTGAGCTCTCACCGGCCCCTTCCCGCCGACGGCTTCTTCTCTTTTTTGGTCCATGGCTAACCCATACATACCTTACCTTTGCCCAGGCGACATGCAGACATTGGGACCCTATTACTCTCACACCCTTATGAACGCGGTATTATCACACTCCATCCGCTGGGGGCGCAGCGACCCTGCAACCAAGGACAAGTTGGAAGAGTTCTACGACGGCGGCGCCCTCTTTGGCAAGCACGCCCGCAGCATGGTCTTTGAGGAGCTCAGCAAGGGCATCTGCTCCATCCCCACCGTCCAGACCCTGCTGCTGCTCAGCGCCCAGGAGTGCAGCGTCGGCAACAGCGCCCAGGCCTGGACCTACAGCGGTCTCGCCTTCCGCATCATCGACCATCTCGGCATCTGCGTCGACGGTCAGAGGTACCCCGGCTCGGTGCAGCTGACGGACGAGGACGTTGAGATCCGCCACCGCCTCTTCTGGAGCTGCTACTTCTGGGACAAAATGATCAGTCTCTACCTCGGACGCTCGCCGTCGCTCCAGCAGACGTCCGTGTCGCCGCCCCAGATCATGTGTAGGTCTCCTCCCCCATACGTTGCGGCCGTTGACCCAATCCCTCTCCGAGACTAACGACGTGCGTCTCTAGTCGACGACTCGTCCGAGAACGAATCATGGACGCCCTTCGGCGTCGTCCCCGAGGGCGGCTGGAAGTACCCGCCCGCGGCGGCCCATTCCACCTCCTGCTTCATGCAGATGTGCCGGCTCTCCACCGTCTTCAACGAGATCCTCGTCCACATGTACGACCCCGTCCGCCCTAACAGCCAGGCCGAGATGCAAGACTGCCTCGCCAAGCAAGAGGTGGCTCTGCGGCAGTGGTGGGACGAGCTGCCGCCTTTCCTCAAGATCGAGGCCACGGCCCTTCCCGCGCTGGCGCCCCCCTCCCACATCATTACACTGAAGTAAGCAACCCCCTCCTCGTCCCTTTCTTTTTTTTTTCTTTTTTTTTTCCGGTCAACATGTGCCCCCCAAGCTGACTCTAGGTCAGCGTCCTCTACCGCACGTTCAAGATCCTCCTCTACCGCCCCATGCTCTCTCGGCATAGCGGAGACAGCGCCGAGAACCTGCAGCCGGTACAGAGGTACCTGGGCGAGTGCGTGACGTCCGCGACAGGCATCATAGCCATCTTCGACCTGTTCTGCCGCTCTTTCGGCATCAGCCACTGCGTCTTGTCCCTCTCTTACAGCGTGTACATTGCCGCTTCCATCTTCCTGCTTCAGGTCCAATCCAACGTCGAGGACGCCCAGGCGTTACGCCGGCTAGAGTACTGCGTCCGCATCCTCGCATCCGTCAAGCGCATCAACCCAGGTGAGTCAATGTCATCCATCGCCTACTGTTGCTGTGCCGCCGTTGCTCCCGTCAAGCCTTTGCCGATTGAACCCCGACTGACGCCTTGCAGTCATCAGCAGCGCCCTGAACCTCATCACCCGTGAGCTCGTCCGCCTGGGCATCAACATCGGCGCCCTCGGGCTACCAAAGACAGCCCCGACACCGCCCATGGCTACGTACGGCATCCCGCAGCCCCGGCCAGTCGACGCGCCGTCCGCGTCCGCCCCGCTCGGCCCCGAGGCCACCAGCTCACCCGAGCAGCAGCTCTACAACTTCCCCTTCGTCGACACCCTCGGGCCCGAGGCCTTCGCCATGGACCCGCAGGTCGTGCAGACCATGTCGTCGATAGAGCCGTTGAGCGTCCGGGTCGGCGCGATAGATTATTAGCGAAGCGCGACGTACTCTCTCCCACGTCGGCTCTGGAGGCGCTGTAGACGGCCGACGTCGCGACCAGTCTGAGCCGACGTGAACAAATGCACCAAGACCTGACCATTGAATGTGAATGTCAAGCTGCTTGTCATCGGACAGACCGCCGGCCTCGCTGACGTCCCATTCAGGATGCCGGCACGCCATCCACGCGTTGACGCCCTGCATCCTGGTCTCGATGTTATCGGACGGCGTCAACCACATACCTAGACGGCGCTCCCGTCAGCGTACACTTTCGAGACCTTCACCCCGACTCGTCGGTCGTCGCCAAACCGTGAACAGGCCGTTGATCCCGCTCAAGACAAGCATGCTCCCGACGTTCAAGTCGAGCGCGGGTCACCACTTCAAGACCCAGTGCCGGAGCGTTGTCGCAAACATGGTCAAGCGTACGGTGCTGTCAGCGCTCTCCTTGCACAACACGCGCGGTTGGTAGGAGAAAGCATGAGCAGGGGAACGCAGCATCATGGATCATGTCAGTCTCGACCGCCTTGCTAGGTGTGAAGTCGGCGACGGGCCCCGCCACGCCGGCGAGCGTATCGAGCCTCAGGCGGGTCGTTCACGAACGACGACGAACCGGGTGCTGGACTATGCGGCGTTGGGTGCCAGAGCGGCTGACCGCGTCGCAGGGGACGGAGAGGGAGGTCGGGCGGACGAGAGAGCGTTGCCGTCGTCGTCGTCGTCGTCGTCGTCGCCGCCGCATCATCAAACCACTAAAGGTGTAGCTGGCGAAGGGTCTTGGTGAACTCGACCAGGTGTACTGGAGTATCTGGATTTTATTAGAAAATACGATACGTATTGCACTGCTGTTTTGTGAAAGAGTCAGGTGGCACCACGAGCCGACTCCCCCTCACCACACCCACTCGTAGCACGTGGACATGAAGCAGATCAGTCCAAGTATAGAGGCAGGACATGGATGGTGAGACCCAGACTGATGGCGACGGGGGAGGTCCTGAAACCCCCGGGAGAGGATGCTGCTCTGTTTCATTCAGTGTTGTTTTTGTGTCGTGTCCCTATGCATGGGCTGTGCGACGTTGGGGGTTCAACCTCGGCGTTTGTCGGCATTTCTTGCTCGGAGTGGAGACGAGAAGACCAGTCAGTGGCAGGACGAAGGGAGAGAGAGAGAGGCCCGATATCTCCCCATCCGCTAGGCCGAGGCGGTTTTGAGGGACGTGATATACACAACTCACGGCTTGCCCTGTTGCGGAGTTGCGTTGTCGTACACGTTATACCGGTCGTACCCGTCATACCGGTGGGATGCCTCTACTCGGGCATGTTCCGATCCCCTTGGGAGAGGAGGGGGGACAGGATGCTCCGGAGGGACCGCAGTAGCCGCAGTTGGTGCGAATTGGGAGGGGATCGGGAAAGAGAGAATGAGACAGGAAAGAAAGAGAGAGGGAGGGTTGCAGGGCAGTTAGTGTGCGATGGGCGGCGCGGTGCGTGGTCCGCGGAAGGGGGAGTGTGAGGTTCTGCGGGCGTGTGTGATATCACGCGGGCACGCACACACACACACACACACACACACACACACACACACCGTCTTCTCCGCATTCGGCGGCATTCCGAGTCGGTTCGCGGCTTCGGTCAACTTCCGATGTGGACGAGTGTGTGCGTGTTGTGTGTCTGAGAGAGAGAGAGAGAGAGAGAGAGAGAGAGAGAGAGAGAGAGAGAGAGAGAGAGAGAGAGAGGTCCCAAGACTAGGCGAGACTCGCGAATGGAGGAGGGGGGGGTTGACGAGTCTGGACGTTTGTTGGAAAACGTGGGGAGGAAGGGCAATGGAGACTAGCGCATCCGATGCGTCCGGGGGATTACATGTGCCCTGGACGGCATGGCGATGCCAAGAGGGCACTGGCGGCGGGAGGGTGTGGATAATAGATCGCGGGAGAGGGATGGGGATGGGTATAATCATCAGCCTACTACGTAGGATACCAAAGAGCTGCGGCTGTCCGTATCGGGAAGACTGTGCCGGTAGGGGGTGGTTGCTGAGTGATTTCTTCTTCTTGTTTCTTCGTTTCTTAATTCCTCACGCGGAGTGTTTGTAGATGACGGCGGATCCGATGCCGACGGCGCCATCGGATGGGCCTTTCGACACCTTTTGTTTTAGGGAGGGGGTGAGGGAGGGAGCCACGTCTACCAAGAAGCCGTTTTTTCTCTCGGGGTCCCGGTCTCGTCATAGCCCTCGTCTTGGTCCTGAGTCGGGAAAAGGGGAGGAAAATGGTGCCGGGCAGGGGGGAAGATTTGTGGGAAAAGGGCCTAGCGAAATGAAGAATCTGTAGGAGAGAAGTTTGGAGAGGAATATGGTGACGCTCGCTGTTAGTCTCGCTACAATGGAGGAGAAACATGAGGAACGGAGATGAAGATAAAAAAAACCCCTCTGCAGAGGAGAACCCTCCGATAGAACCAGACCCATGATGTGAAAACGGACAGGATGGATGGATGGATGGATCGCCAGTGGGCCTTGAACCGACGCCCGTCGGCGGGTAAACGCTGCCCCTCCTCCCTCCCACCTCGTCCTCCTCCGAGGCTGGGGAAGTCGTCCGTGGACGTGAGTGGCTGACGGTGACCCCCGGTTCGCCGGGACACCGGGGGATGGCCGAGGTACGGTTAGCTTTTCCCTCTCTTTTTTCTTTTTTCTTTTTCTGCTCGATTTTTGCGGACGTGGGCCGAGGCGGACAACTCGAGGGATTCACGCGGGCATAAGAGGTTTTTTGCATGTACACCACCCAGGACATTGCGATCCGAAGGGCGGGGCGCTATGCAAGTTGGCCGAGGACGAGAATGATGTAGATGGCCGTGATGCTGCGGATTCGGGGTGTCTGGATGCGATTTGGAAGACGAAAACGATGCCATAGACTCGTTGGAGAAGAATATATAGAACGATGTGTTATCGCTTTACATAAGCGATTTATACGTATCCTGCATGGCCCTTTTAGCTCAGTGGTAGAGCGTCGCACTCGTACTGTTGCACACTATGCGAAGGTCCACGGTTCAATCCCGTGAGGGGGCATTGCTTTTGCAGGTGGCAGACACATGTTTCCCTTTTGTTAACTACATCTCCCTACATAGTTATAGACATAGATAAATAAGGCACTATAAGTTGTTTTTCTACTTTTTCTTAGTATTTCTTAAGTACCTACCTACCTAATAGGAGATTTCTAATATTTTACTATATTTATTTATCTAGCTTACTTACCTACCTACTACCTAGGTAAAACTAGTTATTAAGCGTGCTAATGTCTACGACCTGTACTGGCACGCTTGCCATATGATTATTCTTATATTTATATATACTTATACCTGTCCATCCATGCACATACATACATACTCTAGACATGTATATTCTCCATGTCAGTGGCGGCCTCGCATACTTTATCCCGTATAACCCGGGCAAATCCCACCTCGTTCAGAGGGCGCTTGCGGAATCCTCATGTTCCAATACTTGTTCTGAACGAGAGGCGACCAGAAACTCTGCGTGCATGGGTATAACATGCATAGTCACACTCGCTGGCCAGCAGCCCAAGTCTCGTCCCACTTGTCGGGCATGTTCTGTCCGGCTCCAGTATCACACACGCAGTCCTGCGACTTGAATCCCCCCCCCGCCATCAAGTAAGTCCTCGATAATGCGCCCACCCAGTGACCAGTGAAACCCCGAACGGTCGCAATATTAGCGTCCGGACGGTGTCTTGTGTAACCGGTCACCGCCTCTAGCGTCTCAGTGGCCCCGCCCTTAACCGAGGCGCAGCATCTCGACATTGAAGACCACCTTGCTCGCCCGGCCCCTGGCCCCACGTGCAGACCCGGTCTATTGCAGATGGATGCTGGCAATGCGCCCGCTGTAGACCCGGGGTACGGCACGTTCGTATCTCGGGTCACGAGGACGTGGTCTGCGTTATCACGCGTGCGTGCGTGGGATGTGAGGGCGGTAGGCAACCTGCAAAGCAACGGGGCGCCGGTGAGAGACGCACGCATTCTGCAACCTGGTCTGCGGAGAATCGGCAGAATGGTTGTGTGGTGAGATGCGACTCAAGCCGACATCTGGCTTGCGAAAATCAACCGCCAAGGACTGAGAGCATCACCATGAGGCAGCCAACCCTTCACGAGTGATGAGCGGCTTCTTGCGCCTAGAGGCCGGAAGTGAGCGGGGGAGGGACGGGCGTTCTCTCTCTCCTTGGCAAACATGTCCGGCGCCGGGTCGAAATTCGGGGGTTTGCTTACCTACTACGGACAAGTACCGTTCTGTCAAAGTCCCTATGGGAACTTTGTGTGGGTGAGGGGGGGATTGGCCTCGCGCGTGCGGGATATTGCCTGCTGCCGAAGTGCTTGAGTCGTCTAAAGTAGCCGGCCCCATCCATATCCATATACTCTGGCTGTGAATGAGAGGAGCCCGGCGTTATCAAACTTGGCAGTGCGGAAAGTCTGCCCGGCCCTTTGTCGGTTTTTTGTTTTTGTTTTCTATTTCTTAGTGTGACACGTAGACCCGGACGTCATCTGTGACCAGACGGGCCTCGAAAGTCTTTATCCATGTGCATGGCGAGGCCGTTGTCGACGGAGCACCACCTCGGAGCGTCGAACAACACCGCGCCGAGTCATCCATCTCTCGAGAGAGGTCCGCAAAATACATGCGGTCGATCCAGTCGTCGGCGAGTGCAAGCAGATTTGTGTTTCCACGCCAAGTCTGATAGGGTATCTATCATATAGCTATGACCGACTCTCTACAGTTGCGTGGCGGGCGCTCAACATGATCGGCAACTCAAAGCTTGTCTGGGTAGCCGAGATGACCAAACGCCGACCTATCAAACCTCTGGCATCACGACTCGACAAACGTAAAGCTTGCAGTGGGTGATGGACGAGGGGGCCATGCTGCCGTAGAACCGACGCGCGCCAAAGCCTCCATGGAGACTATAAGCTGCTGTACCTACAAACTCAACAGACATCTGCCCATGTACCCTGGTTGGATGTAAAAGAACCATCACCTTTCACAACAGACCGCATGCACAGAAAGATGCCGGTCGCGTCACGAAGCCGTCTATTGTAGCACCAATCGTGCCCAAGTTCATCGCGTCACGGAGTCACGGGCATGGGATCGCCATCAATGCCCGGCCCGAGACGCATGCGTACCCAAAGCTTTTCTTCGTCTCTTCTTTTTTTTTCGTTTTTCCCGCTCCTCCCGTTCGGCTTCTGACCGAGAACCAAAAGAGCTTGGGCCAATGGCTGATGTGCGCGACAACCGCTCCGTTCGGCTTGGGATTCCCGGTCCAAGACCGAGATGGGTGCGGTGCCATAAATAAACCAACGCCGGCTCGGGTCCACAGTGGCACGCGTATTTGCAAGACTTTGCTGATACCCAGATCGACAGAGCTTTTTTTCGGGATGCTTCCCCCCCCCGCCGAATGGGAGGGTGGCCATGTCACTTGGGAAATTTCAAGACGGGTTATGTTTTGCTCATAGATTTCCATACTGTGGTTCGGTATTATCATGTAACGAGGGGGGGGGGGGGGGGGGCCGCCCCTGGCTACGTATCTCAATTATAGTCATAAGTCGTCACGCTGAAAAGAAGAAAAGAAAAAGAAAAAATGACAGGACCGACCATGTCGGAAGACACGCGTCATGCTCCGCCACGGGTATTCCACAGCGCCTCGGCGTTGCCCCTGAAGAGCCTGTCGACCAGGACGTCGTCGTTGCCGCACCACCCGAGGACCGTCTCGATCCAGGGCCGGATGTCGAGGCCCTCGAACCTCGTGTGCGGCCAGTCCGTCGCGAAGACGACGCGATCCCCGCCGCGCAGGCGCAGGACCTCGCGCGCCATGGGCTCCAGGTCGGCGTGGTCGGCCCTCGAGCTCAGCCGGTAGGGCGCCGACAGCTTGACGTAGGTGCTGCCGGCCTGCAGCAGCCTCGCCAGGGACGCGAAGCCCCTCATGTCGTAGGGGTCGCCGCCCGACGCCGCCATGTCCCCGGCCGAGGGGTGGCCGAGGTGGTCGACGCAGACGCGGACGCCGCCGAGCGTCGGCACGACGGGCTCCAGCAGCTCCATCATGGCCATGGGCACGTACAGCTGGATCACCCAGTCCAGGGGCCGGCAGTCGTCGGCGTACCGGCGCAGCAGCTCGCCGAGCTCCGCGGCGTCGAGCGACCGGCCGACCGACGACAGGTTGATGCGGACGCCCCGCACGCCGAGCCTGTGCCACTCCCTGCGGGTACTCTCGGGCACGGTGCCGGGCTCGAAGGCCACGACCGCCCGGCCGCGGCGGGGGCCGAGGGCGCGCAGGGCGTCGAGGAGGCAGGCGTTGTCGTTGCCGTAGATGGACGGCTGCACGAGCACCATGTTGTCGATGCCGACCGAGGCCTCGAACGAGAGGGCCTGGTCGAGCCGGTGCGTCTTGGGGCAGTAGATGGCCTCCTTGGCCAGCGGGTACGCGGTGGGGTTGACGACGTGCATGTGCGAGTCCCACGCGCCGCGCGGGATCCGCTCCGGTAGCGTCAGCCTTCGCCGCGTGGCGGCAGCGGAGGTGGTGGACACCCTGGGTACGAGCTTCTCGTCGTGCCTGGTCGACGAGGGGGCGATGAGGGGATGGATGAGCGCCATGGCGGCGGCCTTGAGGTGATGGAGCAGGGGGGGGAGGAGGGACGGATGCGCCTGGAGCATGCGCCGCCTCTCGGGGAGCGTTTCGAGGGCGACGACGGCCTTGTGAGTGAGGCCTGAAAAGGATCTGGCGGTAGAAAAGAGGTCAAGGCCGCGGACCTGTCGTCGTTGTCGTTCTTGTTGGTGCCGTCGATGTTCCGGTCGCGGGGTGATGGTGGTGAGCCGCCTGGACGAGAGGCATGGGAGGGATGAGTTCTTCTCCTCGAGAGGACAGACTGGCGTCAGGACCGGTGCCGTGAGGGTTCTGTTATACGCAACGCCGGGCAGTAGCAGCAGCAGTAGCAGAGGTGTGCGATGGTTCGGCGGCGGCCGTGGTGGTGGTGGTGATCCGCCTGTACATATAGAAGCCGGCCCATTGCGCTCGACGAGAATCCGCCAAATGCCTGGTTCATTGTGTGGATCATGGCGGTGCAGCATACTCGAGAGGGCCAGGTCCAGATCCGCCTGCATTCTATCTCCAGCGGGCGATGCAAGAAGTAGGAGCTGCAGGAGGAGTAGTAGTATCAGGATCAGTAGCGGGAGGAGGAGCAGGAAGTGGAGGAGATGGAGATGCAGGGCCGAGTCGGGGCAGAGTTCAACGTCAGGGTTTGGGGTCCGCGTGCTCGGAGGATGGCCGACCTAGGTGTACTGCGTGTATGGATAGTCGGCGGTGGCTGTATGTCGAGGTCAGTTGCGGTGGCGATGCGCGGTTTACACAACCAACGCTGCACGCATACATACATACTCGTACATGCCATTGACCATTCCCAGCAACACACCTCCGGGGAACTTGGTATGGAACCTGCCCGACGGCGGCAGGCCGGGTTGGAGTGGAGAGGGAGGCCGCGACGGCGTCCCCGGGTTTGCTTCAGTCCCCCTCTCCGCTGCTGCTAACCGCGAGTCAGGGGCCCGTGCGAGAAAGGGACCCCTTCGGAAGTTGACCGAGAGGACGACTAAGAGCGTATGCAGTGAGAGAGAGATGAGACTGATGAGCGAGAGAGTGAGTGAGTGGTCCTGTTGTGAGTAGGCACATTGTCCCCGGAGAGACTACGGCCGGAATCGATCCGGGAATATCCGTATAGCACGATGCTACCATGCCCCATAAGGCCTACCCTCCTGCATGCAGTCTTTGCGCTGAAGAATACTTGTTTGCCTGTCTGTCACGGCCAACCCCCGGCGCGGCACTTGATGACATGACCTGGGCTGGATGAACGGAACTCCCGAGTGAACGTGGAGATGGGGGGATGCTCATCTTACTAAGAAGCTTCCAGGGATGGATGAGGCCTCGTCTGATTTTCCCCCTTCACCCACGCACACCCAAGAAAACAAGCTGCTGCTCTCTCCTCTCCTCTCCTCTCCTGTTCGGTCAACGTCCGATGTTTTCCTCTCTCCTCTGAACCCATCCCATTCCGTCCCCCCACACTTCTCTCTGCACGAGATCCTCCTCCCGCGCCATCGAACCACCGAACGAAATCGCGGGGTTGAACAGAACGAGGGCCCAATCTGCATCCCATCTTGTATTGTACCCCGTGGAGAAGAACCGCGCCGCTCACACCTTTCCCCTCCCTCCCCGTGGACCTGGAAGACGTTCTCCGTCGTCCTGGAAGAGGGAGTACGACGCAAGATAGAGAGAGAGAGAGAGAGAGGGTGTGAAGAGGATTGACTGGCAGAACAACGGGGAAAACGGAACAAGATAAAAAAAAGCTCGGCGCCGGCGGCTTGTGTTCAGGGGTAGTGCTTGTTAGAGATTGCCTGTCACGCAAGATAGGGGCTGCCAAAGGACTGGGGAAACAGAAAAAGAAAACAAACTCTAAAAACTTTTTATTCCCTCTCTTCCCGAGTTTCCCAGCCCGCGCCCGCAGAACGCGCGACTCAAGGCGCCGCCGACGAAGACCGAACACGGAAGAAGAAGAGCCGTTTCTCGTCCACGACGGCCGTAACGCCGAAAAAAACCGCGGAAAATGGTCCAGCTCAACATCAATCCCTATTATCTACTGACAATACTCGTTATCTCGTGCGGGTCTATTCCCAAGGGTAAGACAAGATAGTCTCTCTCTCTCTCTCTCTCTCTCTCCCTCTCTCTCTCCCTCTCTCTGCTCCACCCGCGCAAGCTGCGGTTCACTGACTAGCTTTCCCGCAGGCTACGATGAAGGCGGCTTCAGCGCGGCGACGGGCCTACCCTCGTTCAAGAACGACTTCGGCCTCGTCGCCAGCGCGTGGAAGGGCGACGAGTCCGGCCTGGCCGACCGCAAGGCCAACATCTCGTCCTTCGGTGTCCTCGGCGCCGCTTTCGGTTCCCTGATCGCCCTCGCCGTCAACGACAGGCTCGGCCGGCTGCGGTCCTGGCAGCTGCTCGTCGCCGTGTGGATTACCGGCACCCTGATGCAGGTCTTCTCGTCCGGCATCCTCGGCCTCATGCTCTTCGCCCGCATCTGGGGCGGCATCGGCGCCGGCGGCCTTACCGTCGTCGCCCCTCTGTACCTGTCCGAGATCGCGCCGGCCAAGTCTCGCGGCATGGTCGTCAGCATCTACATGGTCGTCCTGCTGTCGATCCTGACCATCGGTGAGCTTTCCGCAGCCCCGGGAACCACAACCAACGGCACGCAACGCAAACCCCTTGCTAACCAACCGTCTACCCGTCTCCCAGGCTTTTTCGTCAACTATGCCGCCAACGCGACCCTCGCCGCGACGCGGATGCAGTACCGCCTCGTCATCGCCATCCCGCTCATCCCCACGGGCCTGGCCTTCATCGCGTCCTTCTTCCTCGACGACACCCCGCGCTGGCTCGCGTCCCAGAACCGCGGCGAAGAGGCGCTCGCCGCCCTGGCCAAGCTCCGGCACGCCGACCCGAGCGACCGCGCGCTGGCGGCCGAGTACGACGAGATCCACGAACAGATCCGCAACCGGAACCAGATCCTCGCCGAATCGTCCACCTGGTCCATTGCCAAGGATATCGCCACCATCCCCACCTACCGCACGCGATTCCTCCTCGGCGCCGTGATGCAGACCGTCGCGCAGTGGTCCGGCGGCAACGGCATCACGTACTACATCCCCGACATCTTCCAGTACGCCGGCGTCGTCGGCGACAACACCTCGCTCATCACCAGCGGCGCCTACGGCGTCGTCAAGCTCGTCTTCACCATGATCTTCACCTGGGGCCTGGTCGACGTCTTCGGCCGCCGCCGCTGCTTCATCGCCGGCCTGTTCTTGCAGTGCATCACCCACGTCTACATGGCCATCTACATGAGCGTCTGGGTGGGCGGCGGCAACAAGTCGGCGTCCGACGCCGCCATCGCCTCCGTCTTCGTCTACGCCGTCGGCTGGTCCATCGGCCTGTGCACCGTGCAGTACCTGTACGGCACCGAGATCTACCCGACTCGCATCCGCAGCGTCTGCTACGCGACCAACATGACGCTGCACTGGTTCTTCCAGTTCGCCGTCGTGCGCGTGACCCCCAACATGTTTGTCAGCCTCGACGTCTGGGGCGCCTACGTCTTCTGGGCCTGCATCTGCGCCGCCGGCCTCGTCATCCTGGGCCTCTGGGCGCCCGAGACCAAGGGCATCCCGATGGAGAGGATGGAGGAGCTGTTCAGCGGCCCGTGGTGGATGGGATGGAGAGCCGGCGTCGACCTGGAGTCGAGCGAGACCACACCCTTTGGCAAGGACGGCTCGACGAGGAATGATTCGAAAGAAGGGCATCTCGCGCAGGACCGGAAGACGGATGTGTAGTTGTAATTCTAGAATGCTGCTACGAGCATTTATTGTTGTTTTTTTATTCCCATCCAACTTGTACAAGACGAATATAGTCTTTTTAATCACCGCGTCTTTCACGAGGACACATTCAGAAGTCCGTCTGTCGCGCAGAATCCTCCGAACACCTGGGGGTGTCCTACTCACCACAAGCTTCCTTGCGTCGAGTTGGCCGCCGTCCTTGGACCTCGGAGCCGGATCGGCATGGAAAGCGGAGTATCTCGGCCGATAGACCCGCCTTTCCTCGGGGATTCAAAGCCGACACGCCGTTAGAATCGTTGATTTGACTCGTAGTAGCAAGGATCAGAACCCCTCATCAGTAAACATCGTCTCAAACGCGGGTTCTGGCCAGCATTGGTTGATTCGGCCCGACACTAGTCAGCTTATGCTCGCTACCAGAGAACATAAACACGCTTGTTTTCGTTACTTCTGTCGCCACCAGCATAGCTACTAGTCTCTTGCTCTTTATAGCGTCCAATGCCTCGTTGCCCCGTTGGCCTGTCCTAACTGACCTCGTCGATTCAAAGCAAACTATACGATGGAGAAGGGACGCGGCTCGGGGGCCCAGCCGCCGTCGTCGCCTCCGCCGCGGAGGTTCAGCAAGCCATGGTTGCTTGTCGGCGCGCTCGCTCTGATCGGACTTGGTCATATACACTCTCCCCAGCCTCAATTGGAAGCATGGCAGCGTCACGGGGGAGGCCACAGCCGCACGCATAGCTCGAAATCTGTAGCAGACTCCCCCTTCGGCCAGTTTCCTCTTCCCAAGGACCCTTTCCGCTTCATCCCTTGCACCAACGCGTCTGTTCCCCCGCCGCTCGACGACACTCACCCCGAGCAGACCTGGGTGACGCTGTTCGACCCCGACCCATCCAATTGGAGCTGGGGCAACAAGAGCGACTCTGTCGACTTGGATGACGACCCTTACGCCGGCCGAGGCATCTACCTCTGCGGCTACTTGGACGTGCCTCTTGACTATACCAACGCGTCAGAAAGCCGAATCGTCCGGCTTGCCGTTACAAAGTATCAGGTCTCCGGGTTGGCGCGCGTCGGCGAGCCCGCCGATGACGACCAGAACCCGGTGCCCGGCGCCAAGAGCAAGCGCACCATCGTCATTGAGCCCGGCGGACCGGGCAGTAGCGGAACCTCGTACGCGTGGAGGGCCGCGGAGCAGGTCACCAAGCGTTTCAGTGACAGTACCTTTGACGTCCTGGGCTGGGATCCGAGAGGAGTCAACATCACCCAACCGTCCATCTCCTGCTTCCCTTACGACGTCGACCGTGACCATTGGTCGCTCGCGACTGGGCAGTACTTGGAGGTGTCCGATGTCAAGCGCCAGCTCAACGTCGCGGATGCCATGAACGACGCGACGTTGAAGGCCTGCTGGGAGCTCCACGGGGACTTGGGTCGTTTCCTTGGCACCGGCCTCGTCGCGCGTGACATGGAGGAGATCAGGAAGGCGCTCGGCGAGGACGAATTGACAGGCTACCTCGTCAGTTATGGCACCGGCATCGGGCAGACGTATGCGAACCTGTTCCCGGACAGCGTCGGCCGCATCATCTTGGACGGAACCGAGTACGTGCGTGATCACCGTCTGCTCGGTGGTTTCGGGTGGACTGCTCTTGACAACGCCACGGACGCGTGGCACGATGGTTTCCTCGGCGAATGCATCAACGCCGGGCCGGAGCACTGCGCGCTAGCCAAGTCCGAAGACGACCAGCCGGTCGTTCTCGAGGACCTGAACATCCGGATGAGGTCGCTGATATCCTCGCTCATCGATCGTCCCGTCGTTGGATACACGAAAGCATCCGGCCCGTCCATCGTCACCTATTCGGGCCTCGTGGGCGGCCTTTACAGCTCCATGTACAACGCCGCAAGCTGGCCGGCCCTCGCCAAGATGCTGTACGAGCTGGAACAGGGCAACTCGACGCTGGCGACCGCGTTCCTCGAACGCATGTCCTGGCAGTACGACCCCACACTACTGGCCACGACCAAAAAGCGGCCTTCGTCGGATGAGCTCGGCACCTTGGTGGTCTGCGCCGACTCGTACGACGCGCCCCTACCCCCCGACGGCCTGGACTGGTGGGCGTCGCTCTGGGCTAACATGACGGCAAAGTCATGGATCTCGGGCAACTCGCGCTTCTTCAACGTCCTGCCGTGCCAGCACTTCACAAAGTACTGGCCAGAGCCCGCGGGAGTCTACAGGGGCGACCTCAACCACACCCTCAAGAACCCGGTCCTCCTCATCGCCGAGACGTACGACCCGGCGACGCCGCTGCGCAACGGCCGCAGGCTACTGGACGAGATGGGACGGAACGCGAGGCTGATTGTCCACCACGGCTACGGCCACTCGTCCAGGGACACGTCCAACTGCACCGACTCGATCGCCAAGACGTACATCCTCGAAGGGGAGCTGCCCGACGAGGCCGAGACGGCGTGCTACGCCAACGAGAAGCCGTATCTGTACGGCGTCAAGGACAAGGGCGTCAGCGTGCTGGCCGAGGGGGCCATGGATCCTATTGACGTGTGGCGTCAACACCTGCGCGAGATGGCTTTCATGAAGTGATGATCCGCTCCTTGGAGTTCGCCGCTCCACGTCTCTTGAATAAAAGAAGGTCGTTCACGCCTTTTTTTTCTTCTTTTTTTTTTTTCTTTTTTAAACGTGTGGGTTTTGTAAACGATATTATCAGATACAGAGCAGATTTCTGTAGAGTTTGTAACTGCAGCAGGTTCTGCCATAAGGACCCATGGTCAACGTTGAAAAGGAACATGTCAAACACAACCCGATGAACTGAAGATTATTTTGAGGATACGTTTAAATAAAAACAATGCAAATAAGTTGATGGATATACAGCACCTCATTCAACCTGGCAAACTGTTCTGTCGACGTTCCAAAGTGGACCTGTGACAAAAGGGTTCTCCATCGCCGCGATAATAATACAGCAACAGCGACGATTCTCAAATCCGCACGACTTGAATACAACCGTCATTGTTGTCTGCAAGCAGTTTTGGCTAACAGACTGTGAACGGCCCTGCTTGGAAGGTGCACGGCTGGAGAATTCTAGTTGGAGACTCCCATAGTCGTAGGCATGAGCCTCTCAACGCCGCTTGAAGGTTTATCCGCTCTTCCAACTCTCGTGAATACGAACGAGCGAGCTTGAAAGTTCAACCAACCCCTCTGCCGAGATCAACAGCCGGGCCGGGTGTGAGTTGCTTACCTATTCCGGAACTTGGTCTGAACTCGGAAGTTGCCGTTTCTCCGTGATGATGGCATCAATGTTTCAGCCCAACTGGCACGAGGTTATTTTTTCCCCTTTCCGAAATCGTGGTACGCATGAGCCTGGGCGATCTGATACATTATCCGATTCGGGGGCGGCGCTTCGAAGCTCCTTTTCGAGCCTCGAACCGACGCCTTGATCTTGACATCTTATCCCACGTCAGATGCGCCTCCGGCATCATGAACTATTCGTAAGCATAGGCAGAAGAACCATCCTGGGCCGCTGGATCCCGTATTCCGACGAGACGCTAGCCTGTTATGTACCTATACACTCTAGCCGAACAATGGAATAATATACCACACGCAGGAACGGGCCGCTTTCACTATAGAGCCTCGACATTCGTCCTCTCGTGCCACGTTTCCGAGACAATCAGAGGTTTTGTATCCTTCACTTCTGAAAGTGTTACTTACGCCAGCCGTTATCTTGGGATCTCAACCTCAAAAGAATGTTGCACACATCTCGGTCTCTATTCGGGAGATTGGGGCAAGCCGATCTGACATGGTGAAAGCCGGGATCTGCCACCGAACCGAAAGTGCGCTCGGGGCAGCGTTTGGCCATGTGGACAATATAAAATGTGACACTGCAATCACGATGGCGGCCAAATGGTGATTGCATGTCGATCTGTGAGCTTGATGAGAATAAAGTTCAACTGAACAAGTGAAAAGTAACTATGCTGAGATCGACAAAACTACGGCTTGAAGTATGCGCGACCTGACTCGACAAGCTCATGGCCGGCTAGAGCTGTAATAGGCCAGCCATTATTACTGCAGAGCCAGGGACGAAATGAGAAATCGAATCCCTGTTACTATAGCGCGGCCATCAATCGTGCAAAATAAAGTAAAATCTCCGAGAGAAACTTCCTGATTACTACAATGCTACGGTCTACCCACACTTTCTACCTTTGTCTGGTCACAGTGGTATCCGGTTTTCCATCGTTCCGAAGGCGCTCCCATGCGATCATGGCATCGTGCACACAAAACTTTGTACGCAAACTGGTATTCAGCAGCCAATGATATTCTGCAGGCGGCCGGTACACTAGTGGATCGTAGCAAGACGTCTGTATTCTGACAGAGACTACACTATACGACGCGCCATGCTGGACGACTATCCCTGCAACCTACCGGTAACGGCCTTGTATGCCTACGATAGATATCCGTGGCCGTCATCTGGAAAGGCCGAATCAAGATTTGCAAACTCCCAAAGGTCCGACCGAGCTGGGAGCTATGACGAGAAGCCAATCGCGAGGGCAAACTTCAACAAGCGCATCCTGTTGTACGCGAGTCAGAACTTCAAGCTGATCCTTCGGACATCTCTGCATGGCGCGTTTGACTATAACTCTATTTGTTAGGCTCTCGCCGTATTCCTTCACAAATGCTTGGACGTTCAGACACGTTACACAGAGACGCCACACCTGGGGGCCACGTGCGTCTACATCAATGTATGTGCGCACCCTGGATAATAGTGCATGATGGAAGGGCGAGCTCTGATCGCTCTCGCTGAGTGGACAAACTCTTCCCGAGCAGTACCATTTCCTTGGCCGGTGCCCCCGGGCCCCCATTTCACCCCAGTTGTTAGTCACCTCTTCCGGCCAAAACTCTGGAGGGCTGGAAGAAGATTCTCACTTTCGACACGCGCGTCGGAGAAGAATTTGCCCAAGCATCGACCATTTCATAGTTGTCAAGGGCCTCGAAACACAATTGCGAGCCGCCTCCTCACCCTGTCACGCAAATACCCGCCCCAGGCCTTTGGGCCGGGCTTACACGAGTCAACGGCAGAACGCGAACGATCTTGATGAGGTCCCAACTAAGCGTTTCGCGATAGTACGCAAGACCTGGAGCAATGGACCTCCTAGGCACCTCTGTCGAGACCGTAGTGCGCCGCGCGAGCATCAACCATGTCCCCGAGCCTCGCGCGGGGAAAGTCGTCAGTATTATTGTTGCCATGATGTCGGCATGTCTAGTCGCTAGCCTTTTCGGTTAGTACTCTGGCGTTGTGAGAGTGAGTTATCGTGGACCTAAAATATGTGCTGACGCATGATGTAGTTGTACGTTGGCTGTCGGTGAGAGACTGGAGGATATTGCCCTGGACCATGTGGCGTGAGATACGCTCTGAAATCAAGCCGTTGTAGGCTATGCTGACCATTGAAGTCGTCTTGTTGATCTACTTCTTTTCGTTCGTCTTTGTCTTTGGGACGTCCATTCTTCAGTTTGGATATGGAGCCGACCTCAACTTCCATACGTGCTCCGCCGCCACCTTTTTCTGCTTGGCGGGATACGTCTCAACAAAGGTGCGCTGTATATCAATCATCAGCCTTCGATTAGTTACTGACTTTTGTGTTGCAGTTGGTACGTTGATACTAGGTGCCAGGGCCACAGTTGCCGCTAACTGACTCGTGAAGTTCATTTACCTTTTCATGGTAGAAAGAGCAGTGAGCATGTCCTTTTCTGTCAGGAAAGTCCGTAGTTGCCACTTACTTACATCAAAAGCACATCATTCGGCAAACAAGAAAGAGTCGCTTCAAGTCGAAACTTTACCTCATTAACTCACTCGGTATGCTAGGTAAGGCCGCAATCGAATTAAACCTGTTGTAACGAATGGCTAACCTCTCGAAAGGTGTATTCGTGCTGATTGTTATTATGAATTTCATCTTGTGAGCTGCAAGTTGCGCAGATTCCGAACCCCACTGACAGCTGTTGCAGCCGAATAACACATTTTGAGGATGGCATTTGTATCATTGGGATGCAAACACCAGTGATACTGCCGCTGATCTCATTCGATGCGGCCGTGAACGTAAGTCCTCCCTGAGCTCCTTAATCAAACCGAAACTAACCCGTTCGTTAGGTCTACCTCACAATTCTGTTTTTGCTGCCTCTATTGAGTAGGTCCCGCACACTATTGTTCATGTGACGATGTGGAGTACTAGGGTGGCAGGCTGATAACCGGTTTCCAGGTCTTCACTCCGTAAAATACAACTTCTGGAGGCCATGGACTCTGGACTGGAGGAATAGACGCATCCCGCGAGCCCCTCCTAACGTCAGACTGCGGAAACTCGTCATTCGTACGTTTATTGGGTCTTGTTGCACACTCCTCAGCAGTGTAACGTATGTATCTATTCAAAGCCTCGTGACTCTGTAACGCATGATTGACACACCGTACCAGAAACCTCACGGTTCTTATGACCCTCAATGGCGAAGTTGCATGGCTTTGTTTGTTGTGCTGTAACACTGATAGTAAGCACATTTGCACACTTTTAAACACTATCCGCTAACGCCTTTTAGTATCTTTCTCCGCCCTCGTAATTAATTGGATAACATCATCTGGCCAAGAGGCAACACTACGTACCCTGACACGGCCGTCACACGGCGTATCCACACTCAGCCCGGATGAAGCAGCGAGTATTCCCCTGGATCCCGATGGAAATAGCATCAGCACCACCGCAAAAAGATGGGGACAGAGGCGAACCAAAACACCAACAACGACAGGTATCTCATCAGTCGATAGACGAGAATGTGATACCGAGCAAGGCTCGGATGCAGTGGAAGACGCGCGAGAAGACACGTACGAGCCGGGTATTGAGCATTCGGAAACACAGAATCAGGAGAACCACTCTAAAAATACCCGGTGACCCTTGTATATAAAGGAAAACAGACCTTTGATCTTTATGAAGCACAAGAAATGTTGGAAGGTCGGTCTTCTCATGCATGAAACATCGCGCACGAGTGGCTGAAAGAGAGAATAGAACAGGGATGAATGGCTAACCGCGATTACAGCAGGGGACTTGAACAGCCCCGATTTCGACGCTGTTATGGTTTGTCCTTTCCCAGTACCCTCCGAGTTTGCGTTTCCATAAATCACGATACCCCAGAGCATTCGTACGTCATAATCGACTGGCTTGCAATCAGGATCGCACAAGTCTGTACTTCTGAGCGCAGTGTCAATGTGCGCCCCTTGGAGTTGACCCAAGCGTATAAGCCAAGCATTGCTTTAAGGCTTTGTCAAGGTTTCACTCCACTCTTCTTCGGCCCACTAGCTAACATCGGCCCGTGGAGTTCTCATGATCTAAATGGGTAAATAGCTAAAGTGCCGAGGACAAGGTGCACTTAACCCGTAACATGTCAATTCTTACGCGCGGCCGCTTTGTGGAAACATCGAGCTTGCATTCTCTTGTTTCCAGGTTATGGTGGTCATCACCAAAGCCTTGATGTTAAGACGAAGACGATGCGAGGAGAAACGAAGGGGTATGATAAATATAGCGTCAAACGGTAAGGATAGTGCAATAATCCTCTAGTGTCTCGATGTCGAATGCCCTTGTGAGGTAGATGGAGATGCGAGTAGTAGGGAAACGTGATAGTAAAGCTCAGAGCCCCTCTGGAGTCACTAGGGTAAGTCAAGGTTACACTAACTATGATAGGCTTCCAGCATCCAACGGCTGGCTCATCATGTCTGGTTCGCAGCACCTCCAAGGATTTCATTGACCATCAAGCGGCTGTTGCTGCTGCGCCTACCAGGACCGGATAAATCTGCCGCATACATGGGCCAAGATGAATGCTTCAATCCCCACCCACCGTTGACTCTGTACGTCGACGGTTGAGCTTCCTCGGAATCCGGGGCCCATGGTCCGTCGGACATTTTCCAGCCTACTGCCTGTTGCATTGTTTGTTCGCACAAGAGACCCCACTGAAGAAGCTTATGACCGTCCACCATTGGGCAGATTAGGTAGGCCATCATAGTTGGACACGAGTCAGACATTCTTCCGGTGTCTCTCCACAAACGGGCAGATCACAGGGCTGTGCTTGCTAACCCCAGGCGCTAACATCAATGCGAGGCTCGCCGTACTATATCCGGGACCTATCGTGACACCAATCAGGAGCTTTACGTTCTAGTACATCAGCCTTAATCGGGCTCCAATATCAAGCTAGTCGTCTAGCCGAAGTGGCGATATCAGTGCTGCTCAAGGTTTCGAAACATAGCAGTCACTCGGCTGGATTCGCCTCTGGGATTCAGATATCCGCTTTCAAACAAGAAGGTAGGTGAATCATGATGGGTCGTCTACTGCCCAGAAGAACCCTTGTGTTCAGCCGCGTCTAAGGGGAAAGCCACCTACCCCACTCGTCAAACCATCAACACCGAGTTTTGCAAGAGTCTTGGGCGTGAACAGCCTCACGTTGACTGATTTCCCCGGTCATCATGCCTTGCTAGTGCTCCGCTTCTAATCAATCTGTCGCCCGTAGCACCTGCTTGGGAACAGCCGTGGATGACGTCCAAATTTGGAGTTGACGATGACGCTTCGAGGAGACGTTGCAGTCTGTACGATGCCCCGTGCTGTAACGAGAGCTTAGAGATGGATCACAGCTCAGGGAAACGACTTGACTTGTAAGTCTGAAAAGTAGATATAAGGCGGCCGTCGATGTCCGGAATTCAAGTTCTCGATCCAATCCAATCCAATCCAAACACACATCCGCAATCACACATTATCAACTTCATCCATCTCCTACCAAACTTCTCACAACACCCTTCTCAAACCAATCTTCAATATGCGTTTCTCCGCCATCTCTCTCGTTCTCGCTTCTGCTCTCGCAGTCAATGCCGCAGTTGTCCCCGTGATGGCCAAGACCAGCGTTGGTGTTGAAAACGGGACCGGCAGTCACCTCGCTGAGCGCCAGGCTGGTGTCGCTGGCGCAATCACCTCCATCGGCAGCAGCGCCATGAGTGTCGCCACCGGCGCTGCTGTCAATCTCGTAACTGATTCGCTTCGTGCTATCGTGGACTGGACCAAGGCCCGTGAGACCTTCACCAAGCAGACCACGGACGAGATGTGGAAGAAGAACCCCGACCCCGCCAAGTTTCCCGCCGCCGTCTGCTACAACAAGGGCTACCGCCTCGCGGACCCCAATGGCGTTGATGGCAAGGCCAGCGTCACTCTTCGCTCCAACCTGCTCAAGGTCAAGTAAGTTATTCATCCATGGGGTTCGGCTCCGGCCAACCATCTCATCTGAGTGGAGTCTTCAATAAGCTTCACTCTGGGCTGGCTAGAGTTTCGGCACTCGCCATCTATGTAGAAAACAAGCTAACGCGGTTCGCAGCTATGACTGCATGTACATGACCGGCCCCAACCAGTTCTTCACTGACAGTGACGGTGGTCTCATCAACGTGAGTAAACAATGGTATTGCATCAAGTCAAAGATATCAGCCTACTAACATGTTCTGGTAACAGCTTTCCTACTCCTACGACGGCAACCGTTGTACTTTCGATCAGTCCACTGGTGACCTGACCTGCAAATAAACTTGGATTGTTCCGAGAAGAGGGCCTGTAGAGCATGTTCGGAATGAAGCTTAGTTTCCCCCGAAAAGGTCTCCAACCTCTGTACATAAGATTCTTGATGAATACCTGTCCGGAACTACTCGGTATCATATTGAGACTGGACTCAGTATGCGTACATAGCATTTGCCATAGACTGGCATTTCACTTGTCAATATAAGCCCGCTGAAACTTATCAGAAGATACTCTTTGTGCCACTGCTAGACTGATAATAGACGGCGACCTCTGAGGTGGACCATTTTGTTCTTGCTTGGTCTTGTAGGACGTTTTGAACGGCACTGGCGAATACTAGGCACTGACCAAAAAAAGAGGCCCCAGAAAACAGTACTACAGAAAGGTGAAGTAACTGCTTGGTACGTTGCAGGTCTTGAGTGTCACGTTCCGTAGATAATATCTGCATATGCAAACATCGGGGTTAGTAAATGTTCTCGTCATCCTTCAACAAGCAGGAAGACGCACATCAGCACAGACAACAACATCGCACGGATGGACCTCGACGTTGAGATCCATTTCGCGGCCCACAGCATTCCAGCTTCGCATCTGCAAGCCCCAGATATCTGCAAGAGCGTCACCTGTGCCTTTCTAAAGCATCTTGCGAAACCGTAGAATACCTATATGTTGAAAAAATTTGGGTTCTCTGCTAAAAGAGCCTTTTACTCCATGTTTTATAATGGCTGGCAATATTTGCTCGGTGTGAGGCTTCTTACGGGAGATCGACGGACACACTTAAAGAGACCACCCCCCATTTACGCCAGACCATAGTACTGTAATTTGAGTGATACTTTCTTTATTATGGATCCTCACGTGCGCCGCTGGGTTTCAGTTTGGAATGCCTCATGGGGAAAATCTCGGGCTAAACCGATATTTGTTTTTCTTTCTTTTTCGCTCCATCACCTTGTGTATGTGGCGTACAGGCCGGAACTACGCCTTTGCCATTGTACAGTCCGAGGCTAATGAATCGGAAATCAAGCAACTAGTCTTTTATTTCAACTAAATTTGGCCACTTTGAGAACGGCGGCTAGCATTAATTAATGAAAGGCCGTTAGCATAGTCCACAAGAATGAGCATGAAGCGTTGAGATTAAAACTTACACGCGACAAGAGCTATGTGTGTATGCCCGTAAATGACTGAAACATCGGAGCCAGTAAGGACAGAAGGAAGCGAGCGTATATTATACGTTCCAGACGTCTGTGGCTTAAGGCAAGGGATGAGAATTTTGCGTGGCCAGTCGCCGATTAGCATAAAGTCTCACATGCAAGGTACCGCTGACGTGCACGATGCATCACTTCAAGTTCACTACACACGTTTCGAGTCAAGCAGCAGCCACACCCGATGAGCTAGACTACATCAGAGCAGCCGTGGCGATCGCTAGAGTTGTCCGTTGTCTCAGCCCCTTTCAAATGTCGTTCCAATTTGAATGCGGCTCCTTAACCACGTAGGCCCAGAGAGTCCGGGGGACCTACAAAGTGCGTCCGTCCCGCCTCTGACTACGATGAGACACCATCCTCCCTACCTCCCAAGCCTGAAAATCCGGCCGAAGAAGAACGAACCGAGATGTCTACAAGCGAAAAACCCCGTGGTCATGACAGCGCGAATGGCGAACACCATCACCACGACATGCGCAAGCCGCATCTCAGTGTGGTGGAGGGCCACCTGGTCGCCGCGTCAGCCGAGTTCGTCGGCACCTTCTTCTTCCTATTTTTCGGCTATGGCGGCCAGCTCATGGTGGTCCTACAGGGTGCCAATTCAGCTCCGGATGGCTCGCTCAGCGCCGAGGGTGTTGTCTTCATCGCGCTGACCTACGGCTTCTCCCTCCTCGTCAATGTCTGGACGTTCTACCGCATCAGCGGCGGGCTATTCAATCCCGCAGTGAGTCAAGAATCCTAAAATCCACAGACTTGTGGAAAGCCGCTGCTTACCATGGCGTGATCCAGGTCTCCATTGGACTGTCTCTCGGCGGCCAGTTGCCTTGGATGCGGTCTCTGTTCTTGATTCCGGCACAGCTCTTGGCCTCCATGTGTGCCGGAGGACTAGTCGAAGTCATGTTTCCCGGAAAAGTTTTTCAAGCCAATTCATTGCTTGGAAACAAGACCACCGTGGCCCAGGGCCTCTTCCTCGAGATGTTCTTCACAGCCCAACTGGTTATAGTCGTGTTCATGTTGGCTGCTGAAAAGTCCCGCGACACCTTCCTCGCACCAATTGGTATCGGCCTTGCTCTCTTTATGATCATGATTCCCGGTAAGCCTTCGGCCCATGGCAAGATCCACCGGCCGGTTGGTAAGCTGATAGTTCGCCACAGGGACATTTGTCACGGGAGGATCACTCAATCCGGCCCGTAGCTTCGGATGCGCCGTGGCCGGGAGACAGTTTCCCGATTATCACTGGATTTACTGGCTCGGGCCGACATTAGGAGCTGCACTTGCCGCCGCCTACTACAGGTTCGTGAAATGGATTCACTATGAAGAGGCCAATCCGGGCCAAGACTTGCCCGTGGATCCGGAACAACTTGCGGCTGCTCAATCCTCGCAGTTGGCTGGAGGGCATGGTGGCCATGGGTTACATGGTTTACATGGTTTACATGGACTGATTCCTCACCGCCATGAAGTTTAATATCGAGCTTGTAGATGAGATAGGTTGAATAACGGTGCTTATATTAGCTTGTTTTAAAGGCATCAACTGATTCACAGGTCTCCACAACGGAGTTTAACAATGGATAATGATATGGAGATTTAGTAATAGTAATAGCGCCATGAGAAGACATAATTGCTTGCCACGTAATGATGGATATTGCTTATGAGTCGTCAACAATAGTTGTGGACTGTCGCTATCTATGACTGTCTACAATTTTGCCACAAGGCTATTCTTGGACAGTTTTTCCGCAACATCGTGTGCGCCACCACCTTTGCTGAACATCTCCCTCAGGTCCTTGACTAGAATCTCGGGTCTCTCGTGCGCGGCGAAGTGGCCACCGTCCCCATGCGAAACCGCGAAGACAACGGGACCAAGCGTCTTGGCATGGCTCATGGGCGGTACAAACAAGTCCATGGGGAAGATGGACACTCCGAGCTTCACGCGTGGAATCCACTTCATTTGTTCCGTCGGCCTGTTGGGGTGGTTCACTTCATAGTATATCCTCGCGCTTGCTTCGGGGCCGGCCCTGGAGAACTGGTAGATGGAGATCCACGTCAGGATCTCGTCGTCGGTCCACGGGTAGCTGTCAGTCCAGTCATGCAGCTTCTCCAGGATCCACGACAACAGCGCAACAGGGGAGTCGGCCCATGCCAAGCCCAGTGTCGAGGGCTTGGTCGCCTGCTCGAGGTTGTAGCCGGAGCCTTCCTGGCGGAACCACCGGCTTCGCTCAACACCTTTGTTTTCTTTCTCGGTGTAGGGAACCAGGCTCTTGAGGTACTGCCACGGGTTCTTCAACAGCGATGGCGGGGATGCCGCGACCATGTTGATGTGTGAGGCCAAGACGTGGTCCGGGTACAGAAGGCCCATGAAGCGGGTGATGCTGAAACCCCAATCACCTCCTTGAGTGACTATGCGTTTATCAGTCTCACAGAAAGCATCAGCAAAGACGAGGAGGCTGACCGTATTGCTCATAACCGAGCTTCAGCATAACCTTGTGCATGACCTCAGCATACTGAGGCAAGCGGAAGCCCGGCTTCTCGGGACCTTCGGAAAAGCCAAAGTTGGGAAGTGAAGGCGCGACGACGTCGAATGAGAGGCCATTCTTCTCCGTCGTCAGCAGCGGCAGGATCTTCAGGACCTCGAGGAAGCTGCCGGGCCCTGATGACGAGTTAATAGTCAACCTCAGCTTCTACGGCCAATAATATTAGACGAAGGCATTCTGCTTACAGCCATGGGCGAAAAGCAAGGGGACAGCTCCGGGTTGCTTGCTCTTCTGATGCAGGAAGTGAATTTCCAGGTCGCCAAAGCCGTCGACCGAGATCGTCGTCGTGAATTGGGGAAACTCGTTCAGCCTGGTCTCGGCAGCCCGCCAGTCGTAGCCGTTGCGCCAGCGATGAACAAGCCTCTCGACCTCGGAGACTGGAGTGCCGTAGTCCCAGCTGTCGGTGAGCCCAAAGGCCGGTGGGAACTTGGCGAGGTCGAGCTTGGAGTGCAACTCTTCGATCTGCGAGTCGGGAACCTCGATCTTGTAAGGCTTGATCGGGGATGCCATCGTGACGATGTCCGGGGCTGTGCCGCTGATGCGAGAGGTTTGGTCCGGGTATGGTTATATATGAGAACTCCTCTCGTAGCTTGAGGAAATAGTTCAAGGTGTAATGCGATGCAACACTCGATAATAAACGCACAAATACAAAGTATGAGATTCGCGGTGTTTTATGTCGGGGTTCAACGAGCGCGCCCTTCTTTGGACCTGAACGTACGTGCCTATGGCGTCAGAGACACTACCAGCAGTACAAACGTCGCTAATACTACGTCTCTGACTAATTCATTGGCGCTGTTGTGGTACCTTGGCTTCTTCTGTCGGGGGATAAGGGGGTGAGGTGAGTGAGGGGCTCCCTGAGGTCTGGCGGGAGTGTTTTTCCAGGGCCACCCATATCAGTAGAAAACGCCATCTGATCTCGCTGAAGGGGGTCTTGGAGGTCTGACATCATGGACATGCTTAGTGGAAATGCAGTGAGATCAAGATACGGCAGGGCGCACTTTTGACATGGACATGAAGGGCGCGCTGAGAAATTGAGCGTTTCTTACAGATAAGAAGCTGAATCATGAGAATTTCTAGGGCATTGATAAAATGTTTGTGCGAGTAAGGTGAAATCGTTGATGCCTCTGCTGAGCTGTGGACATGGTGTTCATCCTTGTGCATCCACGCACCTGTTTACTGAGGTTAAGCTCACTACGATTCACTACATCCTCACTCTGAATAATACACATCAAACATGGTGATAATGAAGAAGAAGAAGAAGAAGAAGAAGAAGAAGAAGAAGAAGAAGAAGAAGAAGAAGAAGAAGAGAAAAGGGGGAGCCAGATCACAATTGGTTGAATATTTCTCATTACACGTGCATGCTGTTAATCTCATTCAACACCGACTTGCTCTCAGTTGATCATAACTGACCACGGCTTCGAGCAGTGTTTGGGCACCGTTAGCGCTGTCAATCGTTAGGCCATTTTTCATTTCAGCATCGGCATCGTAAGTTTACTTACCAGTCCGCCGGGCTGCAATACTCTTCCGGGTGGTGGCTCACCCCGTCTTTGCAAGGGACAAAGATCATTGTGGTTGGGCATCGCTTGCTCGTATAGACGCTGTCATGGCCAGCGCCGCTCGTCAACGGTAGCCACCCGTCGGCTCCGACAAGGCCGTTGGCCGCATCCTCTACGGCCTGGATGCACCCCTTGTCGAACTTGACCGCCGGCGAATCGTTGTCGAGCGTCCACTGCAGCTCCACGCCGCGGCCGTCTTGCTTGGCGATTCCCTCAAAGGACCTCAGGCACTGCTGCTGCACTTCCTCGACCACAGTGTCCTCGGGGTGTCGGATGTCGAGAGTGAAGGTGACATCTGAGATGATGGTATTGGTTGACGAACCACGCGGGATCTTGATGACCCCAGTAGACGCCAACGCGCCAAGCTTCTTCGCAATCGCGTTCGAGGACGCAATCATCTTGGAGGCCGCAAGCAACGGATCCTTGCGTGACTTCAACGGCGTCGTCCCAGTGTGGGCGTCGCGGCCCCGGACATTGAACGTGTACCAGCGGTACGCCTGCGCCCCTTGCACGACACCAATCTTCTTGCCGCTCTCCTCCAGAATGGGACCCTGCTCGATGTGCAGCTCGAAGTGCGCCCCCAGCGGGAAACCGGTAGACGCATCGCTGGAACACGCCAGGGCACCAATGTACCCGTGTCTCTCGAGTTCCGCTTTCACGGTCACGGAGGGATCAAAGATGTCGGCCAGATTCCAGGCCTTTTCGCGCGGGATCTCGCCGGCCCACACCCCCGCCGACATCATCGACCTTGGGAACCGAGCACCCTCCTCGCTGGTTTCCGTCAGATGCCGACGCGGTCTCCCCTGGATCGATACACTCACTTGGTCCAGTTGACGATGCCGACGTCAAACTGAGTCCGGAATCCATTATCCTTCATCGTTCGCATCACCTCGACGGCGGCGAGAACACCGAGGATGCCGTCGTATCGGCCGCCGCGGGGCTGCGTGTCTAGATGGCTGCCCATGGCAGTCATCGGGGCCGGTGACTGGAGAGAACCCTTTCTCTTTGCAAACATGTTGCCCATCTCGTCGACGGAAAGCGAACAACCCAGGTCCGCCGCCTCGTCTGCGAACCAACGCCTCACACGGGCGTCATCGTCAGATAGCGCCAGCCGGGCCATGCCGGTTTCTGTTGGTTCCCTTCACGAACGCATTAAAACCAAAACGCCCTCCCGGCGCAGTAAACCGGACGGGACAGAGATAGCAGATGAACACGCACCTGCCATAACGATGAGCTGCTCCCCATTGGCACGTATGATGAATAGTCTCCTGAAGCCGGTCGGCGTTGATTTTGAGCCGTGATAAGGAACCCCGCGCGGTTGATAGTGGCCTCGCCGAACGAAGGACGGGCAGCAGCGGCTTCGTGCAAGAGATCATCCTGCTGATGAACGGGAATTGGGCATAAATGATGGTAAGCAGAAAGGGCTAGGAGATACCTTGGGTGCAAGAAGCCCAGAGCTCGTGCGGTGTTGACGGAACAGAGAAAGGCGACGTGCATTATACTTCCTAGAGAGGGAGAGGGGGGATAGGCAAACAACCAACCCCGGCCCATCCCATCGGCAAGCTCGCCCGACTTCGGGTCAGAGCCCGCCCATCGTCCAATGCATGGATGCTGGGCGACTCCATCTAGACTGATCTAAAAGTCATCGAGAAGATTGAAATCATCGCACAAGAATAGGTCAGTTAAGGATACCATTGACTTCTTCAAATGCTACTACGAAGCCGCAAAGTAGGCCTTCCTCCACATCGCGGCCCTGCTGCCGGCATCGCCGACGGCCAAGGCGGAGAGGTTCGCACGAGATCCCTTCGACCGGCATCCCGCCACGCCTGTTACGTTCCGGTCGACACTGCGTCACAGGGTATCGCAGTCGCCGAGGACTTGACGACTATCTCGATTTGCGATACAAAAGCCGTCGCCCCGGCGTAGACTGTCGGACCCGGGATGTTGTACGTCCCAGTAGGCGAGTGGGAAATGTCGTAGAGCAGGCCTTCCTCTGCAGGCCGATGCAAGTCTGTCCCCAAGGTGCCCGACGGCTTATCGTTACCTTCACCCGCAATCTCGATGTTGATGCACTGAGGGTAATGCTGCGCGCCCTGTTCGGAATCCCTCGCGTAATGCAGCGCAATGATCTCATGTCTCAGGACGTAGTGTCCCGGCACGACCTTGGGCGGAATCTGCACCGTCCAGCTGGCGTTGTTCCGGATAGGATGTCGGTCGCCCATGTTCCCCACGCAGTTGCAAAACTGGTCGCGTCGGCATCGGGGTCGACAAGTCCAACCTTGTCAATGGCAAAGAAGTTTAGTCTTGTCTTGTCGGCGGCCTCGCAGGATCCGGCCTCTTCCCCGCAGTATGCCAAGTACGTCGTCGTCAACACTGGGCCGTGATGAGACTCGGGCCAGCCCTGCCACTGGAAGCCGATGGTGGTTCCGGCAGTAAAGGGAACGTGGCCTTGCGCGTTGGTAGCGTTCGTATGGCATACAATGTCTGGCTTGCCGTAGCTTTCTGTGCCGGCCCAGCCGTCGTTCTTGACCCACGTGCCCCACGCTGCCAGGACTTTTGGGGTTGTCGAATGCGGGTTGAAGCCTTGATAGGAAGCTCCATTGACTACGAAGTTCAGCACGCGACTATTCCCTAAGGCCAGGCCAGTTAAACCAGCAAAGATGATAACGACGCGGCGCATTGTCTAGTCGAGCAGTCGGGCTTTATTTCTGCCAGAGATATCAGAACGTAGAGCTACCACGGCGTCAACTAGAACCAGTCATATAAGTAGCACCTCGGAGTATCGGTGGCATTTTCCAACTGTCCAAGATAGGTATCATCAGGACACTCTATTTGACTCTGGCGTTGTGGCATTCTGAAGCTGCTTGAATGGCCAAACACGCGGCAGGGGATGGATTTTAATGAACAAGGGTTTATTCAACCGGGACACTGTATTGTGTTAATGAAATTGCTTGTCCGCCTGGCCTCCCGGACTTGGTTAGCGGTTGATCGGCCGATATCCAAGTTCCAGGTGCAACGCCATTGATTTCGTCTAATTTACTCAAGAAGAGGATGGCCCAGTGTTTTCAAGGTTGCCCAATCGTCTTCCAGGCATCGATATTGGCATTACTACAGAAGAAAGCAAGCGAGACACTCGGTAACATCTGCACTCTTTGTCGATTCGGAGAATGGAGGATAAGCGCCCTTTAAAGCGAGGGACCGGCATCAATGCCCATCCTATACTTACTACAAACCTAGCACTAATCTATCCAACACCGTAGTATGCTTTAAAGAGCCGACCCTATCCAGCAGTTCGACTATGTAAGCAAATTGTTGAAGCAAGTCTTCAAGCCACGAATAAAAATAAAGCAAAGAAGCAAACCACCAAAAGTTGGACCATATGCACCTGAAGCAAAAGAGATGGACGATCAGGGAATCGAACCCTGGACCTACCGCATGCTAAGCGGTCATTATACCACTAAACCAATCGCCCATTTGATATTGTTAAAAAGCTGAGAGTAGGCTACTATATAGGTAAGACGTCTTCTCACAAGATCCAGTGGATTTATATAAAGATAATTATCTCTCATTAAATGTGTCTCAACAGGAAGAGTCTTTTTTTCTATCCAGGATGCATCGTTGTAGGCTCCTCTGGCTGTAAAGAGACAACATTGTATTGTAGTTAAGTACATCATCCAGTCTCTCGGTGTCGCCATCAGCCACACTGTTCTAGCGCGCGCCTCCTTGCATTGCTAGACAAATAATTATCAATGCTTCTCGGTTCAGCTGCAGTTGTCTCGACTCATTTCGCGCCTAGTCATAGCTGTAGCCCCTAATCGGGTGAAGGACCTGTTCTAGCCAAAAGCCCTTCGTCAAGTTTTCAGCCGCGCCAGTCTTTTGACAACCGAAATTGTGTCGCGTGTCTGAATTCCTTTTTCGATCATGTTGTCAATCTTTACTATCTAATACCCCATGATCGTGGCGCTGACCGAGACAAGAGGCACGAACCTCTCCCGGACGCCGCAAGACCGCAATTTGCGTCCTGCCCCACGGTACGGCATCTCCGGATCGCATTTCTGGGGGGGCTGAAGGCGCTAGTTTTCTCGCAAACTCGACCCCGTGGTTCTCGGGTCGTGTTACCATCTTGGTTCAGCACAAGCTGGGACTCCTAGCTTAACCTAATCTTTGTTTTCTCCTGAGGATTCGAACATTATCGTGCCTTCAGCTCTTTACACACTTTGGTCGGAGTTTCGGGATTCTCCTTGGCCCAGTTGCTCTTCCAGAACCATATTGGGTTTGTTGACGAGATCAACAAGGGGGAAAAAAGCGTATCCACGCCAAGGGCAGCAGCCCCATCATGGCAAGCCCACATGAACATTCCTCTAGGCCAGCTCCATCACAGGATGAGAAGCTCCTCATGGCCGGTCTATTAGTCTAGTTGGTTAGGACGTCGGATTCTGATTTCACAATCATATCCTTCCGTAGGCCCAGGTTCGAATCCTGGATGGACCTAACTTTTGCAATTCTCAGTCATGCTTGTTTGTCTTTTTGCCTGTCTCGCTCGCCTCTTTCTAGAGGTTTTAGAGATCAGAGATTTTCTGTGTTCCCGCTTTTTTTTGTTGCGGCTCGGATACTAAAATGAGAAAAAGTGGCACAAGCTGCTTGGTTCGTGCTCCCCCGGGCATGGCGTGTAATAGTAATACATGTAATTATTCGTTAAGTAGCGCAGTTGTTGGTGTCTCGGGCCGCCTCCTAGGTCGCTCGCTAGGCAAGAATTCCGGGGAAAAACAACAGTTCACAGACACCCCTTTTTCGACCTTGGCTAGACCAAAGCCATCTCCTGACCTGGCTGGGCTATTATACGCCAGACCCATCTAGCTGAGGTGCGTCAGGTAACTCGTTCAACTCTAAGCGGCAAGGCGTGGCAGCTTCCTTAGGTTGTATGCTGGCACGATTGTGCGTATGGCATATCTGGGAGTGAGAAGTCAGACAGGACTCGGGCCACGAGGCTTTTTCTTCGTTTCCTTTGACAACGAGCACACAGGTCACCTCGAACCGCAAAGGCCTGGGTAACTAGTGTTATAAGAGAGGTGGCAAGAGCCACACAAAATACAACTGTCCTCCAATATTTCTTTCACTTTGTACTCTGATAGCCGTTGTCTCTAGATCAATAGCTCAACCCCATTGCGCACATCACAATGACTTCGCCGCTATCCGGGAAAGACGACATTGAGAAGGCTCACCAGTTTTCCGTAACAAAGAAAGCATTAGCAGTACCGGCCGAGCATCAAAGCGTCTCTTCTCAGAACCAGCTCAAGACTCCGTCAGTTTGGACGAGTCAGACGTCATTGGTGTCCGAGAAGACAGACAGCGAAGATGAGGGTACCTCTACGTTGGTAAATCCATTCGACCTGAATGTATCCATCTTTCTCTTACAGTTACTAGGTGACCTGGGATGGGCCAGAAGACCCGAAGAACCCTAAGAACTGGACTCGGAGTCAGAAGTGGACGGTGAGTCTCCTGCATGATTCAACCCATATGTGCATACGCCCACTGACGGCATCGATAGACTTCATTAATCATTTCGTCTTTCGCATTTCTCTCCCCCCTTTCCTCGTCCATCGCTGCACCGGCCCTCAAACCGATCGCTGAGGATCTACACATCACAAACGAGGTCTACCGTCAGCTGGTGCTGTCCGTCTTCCTCCTGACATATGCTCTCGGGCCTTTTATACTTTCACCCTGCTCAGAGATATGGGGTCGGACACCCATTGTGAGAGTGGGCAACATGATATTCATTATATCAACCACATTGTGCGGGTTCGCTACTTCGAAGGAACAGATCTTGGCCTTCCGGTTCTTGGCCGGCATCGGAGGGAGCGTTACAGTCGGGGTAGATCTTCACCAACCAGGCTTGATGGCATGTGTTTCTGACTCGTTTGATACAGATGGGAAGCGGTATCTTGGCAGACTGTTGGCGACCTGAAGAGCGCGGGAAAGGCATTGCATTCATGCAGTTTGCACCAGTCATAGGTCTGGCAATTGGTCCGATCCGTATGTTGACAACCGCTCCAACCACCCGAATCTTGATGATTCGCTAACATTCGAGATCTTAGTTGGCGGCTACATCTCCCAGTACGCAACCTGGCGGTGGGCCTTTTGGCTTGTAGTCATTGTGAACCTCACCGTCCAGCTGATCGCGCTCTTCTTACTCCGGGAGACGTACGCACCACGTCTGCTTCAGCTGAAGGCTCGCGATCTTCGCAAGGCCCATCCTGGGCAAACCTTCCATACCGAGTGGGAAAAGAAAAACCGCACTCTGCCCGGAATTCTGAAAATCAGCTTATCACGGCCCTGGGTCATGCTGGCAACGCAGCCCATCATTCAGAGCTTAGCAATCTACCAGGCTTTCAACTTTGGGTTTCTCTACCTCATCATTTCTGGATTTCCTACACTATGGGAAGACCATTATGGGATGAGTAAGGGTATCGCCAGTTTGAACTACATCTCGGTCGCTGTTGGATCCATGATCGGTGTCTTGATCTGCGGTCCAGCCATGGACGCGACCTACCACAGACTCAAACTGCGCTACGGTATGAAAGAAGACGAGGTCGGTGCTCCAGAGTTTCGCATACCCTTGATGATTCCAACCGCGTTCATTTCACCGTGCGGTATCTTGCTGTTCGCTTGGTCAGCACAGAACAGAATGCATTTTCTGGTCCCAAACGTAAGAAAATACTTGTAGTCCTCTTTTTTCTGTACCATGGCTGATCGGTGCTAAACACAGATTGGGATTGCCATTACAGTCGGAAGTAGTATGATCTCGTACCAATGCATATCGGCCTACATCGCTGACTGCTTTTCACTTCACACTGCATCGGCATCGGCTGCTTGCTCCTTTCTCAGGTCGATGGCTGCTTTCTCATTCCCGCTTTTTGTCCCTGCGCTGTTCGGTAACCTCGGATACGGCTGGGGTGGGAGTCTATTGGCAATTGTGGCCGTGGTAGTGGGTGTACCGGCCCCATTCCTGCTGTGGAAGTTTGGACACAAGCTGCGGACTAAAAGTCGGTTCGGAAATTCTCGATAAACAAAAGTCGTTCTTAAACTCACTCAATTCTGAATCCTCGCGTACCTAGCGTGAAACTAAGATGACCATTCAGCCGGTGGCAGTGCCATATGTCTCCCCTTACCATTGTAACCTGCCGACTGAGATAACTTTATCCTTTGCTGAGACTCTCTGCTGACTCGATGCCTCCAGTCAGGCGAGAGCTTTTGGTTGTACACGAGCAATAGTTGAGGAAGATACTGGACATCTTGAATACAATATAGGAGGATTTCCGTCGGCAATGGCCGCTTGTCGAATACGGCATAGCTGCCTCCAGACGACGGATCGAAGAGCTTGCGTCCACTATCCTTGACTTTGATCCATTCTCGTCTCTCCGCGGGGCTCAGTGGACTATGTTTATCGATGCACTTCACCAAGCCGCAAAGGAAACCTTTGCGAAGCCCCCGTGATGCGAACTCCATCAGTTGGAGATCCTGAACGCCATCAAGCTTGATGCCAAAGTGAGCGAACAAGGCATCCGAGTCATTGCGGACATCGAAGAAGACCTTTGTGATCTTGGGAGATTCCAGGACGGATTGAAGGGCCTGATTGCTCTTGTAACCCGGAGTCCGAAAGGCTTTGTGCCCAAGAGTGCGGACGTCAATAGGGTTAAAAATATCCAGTCCATGGGGATCCATGGATATCCATAAATATAGATTAGTTTTTTTTTAGATCCATAGGTATAGATTAGTTAGAATAGATATCTAAAAAAAACTAGATCTATAGTTATAGATTTAAAAAATCCTTATATCTACTAAATAAGATAAGAATAGATTTTTAGATTAATCTATATAATAAGAATAGATTCTTAGTTATTAAAGATAACTTAGTAGAGTTAAAAGGGCTTTTATTTTCTTAATATCTTTTAGACTTTAAGAAGAATATATCTTCTTACTATAGTACTTTAATTTTACTTTAGTAGTATTTAAGTACCTTTTAAACGCTATTTTCTCTATTAGCTTAGTTATTTTACTTTTTACTAATAATCTTACTACGCTTTTTAGAAGTAGTAGTTAACTTTTTTACTTTTTATTAATACTTTACGCTTTATATAGTAAGGTATTTATTAATTTTAGCTATAAAATAGTTAATATAAATAGTTAATATATTATAAAAGTAGTTATATACTAGTCTTTATATCTTTAGCTTTTTAAGCTAAGCCTAAATACTAACTAATAGTATAAAGCTTCTTAATAAGGTTAAGGTCTTTACTTATAATAGTTATATAGTTTATATATATAGCTATTAGGTTAGTTACTATAGTAATATTAGTTAAGTTTTTATAAAATATTAAAATACTTACTTTTAAAGACTAAGATAAGGATATCCTCTAAGGCCTCCTATAGAGCTAGAAGAGCTTCTCTCTAGAAGTAGAGGTTAGGGATAATACTACTTATAATATTATAAACTATACGCTAGAAGGTAAGCTTAAAGAGAGCTATTTTTTTAAAAAATATTAATTACTAAAACTAAATCTCTTATAAAGCGTATACTAAAAAAAGAATATTAGAAATATAATAACTTAATATAATAATAAGACTTACTACTAAGTATAAAGTGCTTCTAGTAGTTAAGCTGTCTTATATACTTCTTAATATAAGAAGCCTTAGGAGTTATAGTAGAAATAATAAATCCTAACTTAATAAAAAGTGTTAGATATTTAAGTAAAAACCTTAAGTTAGAAAATAATAAAAAGAAAATAAAAATAAAAAGAAAAAAATAAGTAGATATACTAAGTAGTTATTATTATTATTATTATTATTATTATTATTATTATTACTATAAGAAAAAAAAAATTAATTATATAGTAAAAAAAAATAAAGCTAGTAATTTACTAGTTAGGGAAAGTATATACTATATATTTAGGTAGTAGTAAAAATAAAAGGTATATACTAAATAGAAAGTAAAAAAAAAGTAAAGCTAGTAATCTACTTATTATAAAAAGTATATATTAAATAATAAAGTAAATAAGAGAGGTTATATAAGTTCTAGTCTATATACTATAAATTTTTTTTAAAAAGTAAAAAAAAAAACTTTTCTTAATATATAATCTTTTTATTTATAAAAATAATCCTATAATAAAAAAAAACTTAGTTTAAAAAAGATAATAATACTTAAAAAGAATTTTTCTTAACTTAAAAAGGGAAAATAAAACCTTATAGTAGCTATTATATCTTTAGCTTCTAGCTAGTAAGGTAAGTCTTTTATTTTATAATATAATAATCCCTACTTAATTTATATTAACCCTAATATAGGACGCCCCTAAGGATCTAGCGTAAAGGAAAAAAGAAAAGCTTCTACTAATTACTCTAATAACCTTAACACTACTAAAACTTATTAAAGACTTAAGAATATATTAGAGGTCTAAAAAGTTAAGGTAAAAAGAATAGTTATAATAAATACCTAGTTTAGTAAGAAGTTTATAAAGCTTTAGAAAACAGTAGCTTTTAGGAATATATTCCTTACTACCTAGAAAGCCTAAAAAGCTTTATTAATAGAATAAGGACTACTAGTAAGCTATAGTCTACTATCTCTTAATTTCTTTTCTTTTTATAAAAATCTAGTATCTATAAGAATAGCTATCCTAACTAGTATAATAGCTAAAGTAGTCTTTAAGAGGATAATAATAATAAGATATATAATAATCTTAGTAATAATAACTAAGTAGATATTAATAAGTAGTATACTATTAACTTTACTAAAGATAATAGCGTTAAAGAGGATACTATAGATATCTAGATATTAAAGGCTTAAACGCCTACTAAGATTTAGTAATAGTACCTATAGAAATCTAATAATATAAGTTAAGTTAGTTATTATATTAATTATTATATTTTTAATTTTTATTTAGGCTACCTTAGTTACCTTTTTTACTTACTTCTAAGGAATCTAGCTTACTACGCTTAAGGTTCTCTAAGTAAAGCTATCCTGCCTCTACTATTTTCCCTAAAAAGTAAAAGTAGCTCTTAATAAAGTAGGAATCCTCCCCTAGGATAAAATAGTCCTATTAGTATAAGACTTCTTCTTAATAAAGTAAATCTTCTTATAGCTTATTTTTTCTAAGTTCTAGTACTAAATAGAATTTAATTTAGATATAATATAATATAAGAAGTTAGTCCTCTTAAAAAAGTATACTTAGTAAGAATCTCTAATTAAGCTTTTAGATTTTATACTAATTATTTAAGAGGTAAAACCTTTAATCTTAAGTAGCTAAAAAAGCTTTTAGATACTTACTTAGTAATTATTCTTATAGACGCTATTACTAATATAATGTCTTAGTTTAGAAGATAATTTAAGATATTCTTAAGATATTTACCTAGCTAGATAATTAGGAATAGCTTACTTTACTAAGTCTTACTAAAATATAGAAAAATATTAATTAATTTTTTATAAAGATATTAAGATTATAAATCTTTTATTTTAATATTATAAGTCCTAGCTAGTAGTAATAGTAAAGTATATTATAATGCTTTTTCTTAAGAACTTTTACCTAGATTTCTAGAAGACCTTTAATTAAGTATATATTAAGAACTTATTTTAGTTTTACTTTCTCTTAAGTAAAAAATAAAAAATAAGTTTTAAGAATTATAAATAAAAACACTAGGATTTTTAAGGTCTATATATTCTTTAAATTATTTAGACTTTAAAGTAAAAATATCTCCTTACTATAGTATTTTAATTTTACTTTAGTAGTATTTTAGTACCTTTTAAACGCTATCTTCTTTATTAGCTTAGTTATTTTACTTTTTACTAATAATCTTATTATACTTCTAAGAAGTAGTAGTTAACTTCTTTACTTTTTATTAATACTTTATACTTTATATAGTATAGCGTTTATTAATTCTAGCTATAAAATAGTTAATATAAATAGTTAATATATTATAAAAGTAGTTATATATTAGTCTTTATATCTCTAGCTTTTTAAGCTAAGCCTAGATACTTACTAATAGTATAAAGCTCCTTAATAAAGTTAAAGTCTTTACTTATAATAGTTATATAGTTTATATATATAGCTATTAGGTTAGTTACTATAGTAATATTAGTTAAGCTTTTATAAAATATTAGAATACTTACTTTTAAAGACTAAGATAAGGACATCCTCTAAGGCCTCTTATAGAGCTAGGAGAGCTTCTTCTTAGAAGAGAAGGTTAAAGATAATACTACTTATAATATTATAAACTACACACTAGAAGGTAAGCTTAAGGAGAGCTATTTTCTTAGAATATATTAATTACTAGAACTAGATCTTCTATAAGGCGTATACTAAAGAGAGAATATTAGAAATATAATAACCTAATATAATAATTAGACTTACTACTAGGTATATAGCGCTTCTAGTAGTTAAGCTGTCTTATAAACTTCTTAATATAGGGATACTTAAGAGGTATAGTAAAAAAAATAAATCTAGACTTAGTAGAAAGTATTAAAATTATATTAACCTAATATAATAATCTAATATAAAAATCTTTACTATATTAATATTTATAACTCTTTAAGCCCTTAGGTATAGTTTATAAGCTACTTAATAAGATTTATATTTAGCTTTATAATTATAGCTTATTTTATATAAGTTACTATAAGCTAGGTTACTATAAAATTATTAGATAATAATTTAATATAAAAAAAGATAATATACTTTAGAATATAGAAACTAAGAGGGCTTTAGTAGTCTCCTAGAGATCTATAATAGTAGTTTTTATAAATTTAATATTAGAGGTTGCAGCAAGACCTAGTTTGCTTGGCAGTAATTGATCCTCTTGCTTTGGGCTCACTCCGACGTACTTGCTTAGGCCCCATTCTCCAAGGGGTCGAGCTAGGTTCCAGGCGGCTCGACGGTCCTGTTAAGATCTGGCGATATCCGGTTACCTGGGACCAGAACCATTCCTACGGGCACAATCACAGGCAGTATACTTAACTAGGGCTTGTTCATTAGCGGTCGGGTCCTCGGGCAAGTTAGTGTGCTAGCGCTAACTCGGTCCCGCCACCATAGGGTGTCTCTGGTTCAGATTCACGGCTTCTTACCTTACTGACATCCTTCTGGTTCCAAACTTCCCCACGTTGCTCGCACGTTCTGGAGGCTGA